>NC_057809.1:173445414-173502546 GCF_018294505.1 Triticum aestivum
ACAGTGAGCGGTGGCGTTGCCTCTGGATGAACAGGACCCCGTGGTGTGGTGGAGGGCTGGATGAACAATAGACGGTGGAGGGGTGCCCATGGAGGGGTGGTTGAACAGGACCCCGTGGTGTGGAGGGCTGGATGAACAGTAGACGGTGGAGGGGTGGTTGAACAGTAGCCGGTGGAGTAGCGTGTGGTGGAGGCTGGATGAACAGGAGCCCATGGAGGCTGGAAGAGGTCGACGGTAGCCCGTGGAGGCTGGAGGAGGTCAACGGTGGAGATGAACAGTATCCTGTGGAGTCCTGTTTTGCGGTACGCCACACCCCTCCCGATGAACAGGACCCCCGTTTCGACCGTAGTGCTCCAACAAGTCCGTGTCGTCCGTTTTGCCGTACGCCACACCCCTCCCGATCAACAGGACCCCCGTTTCGACCGTAGGAGGTCCGTTTCCTCCATTTTGCGGTACGCCAGACCCCTCCCGATCAACAGGACCCCGTTTCGAACGTAGGAGGTCCATTTCCTCCGTTGTGCGGTACACCAGGCCTCGTTTCCATTGCCTGTTCCATCCAAGCCCTCCCGATGAACACGACCACGCATTCCGTTCTGACCCAGCCGGTTGGCTCCCACGCGTTCCGTTGCCTCCAGATGAACACGACGCATTTCGTTGCCTCCCCATGAACACGACGCATTCCGTTGCCTCCCCATGAACACAATGACGACGTTGTTTCTCCGTTCCGACCCAGCCATGTACACGAGCCCTGGCCGTACGTATGCGCGAGTAGGCGTTCGAGACCCCGCCCGTATGTATACATACATGGCCATATTTTCTTTCTTGCACCCTGGCCGCTGTACGTACGTGTGCATGCTACATGCACGCCTCTACTACGACACGTACGCGCCTCTACTACGACACGTGTGCGCCTCTACATCCACCAGTATATATGTACATACACGTTCGCGACCAGAATGGCAACACTACGTACGCTTTGACCAGGTGGGTCCTGACTGTCAGGCACTTCCTTGCCTGCGAAGATGTAGTTGGTGGGTCCCAGCAGTCAGGGGGGTGAATCGTTGTTTTTTGCCCAAATGCACTTCCTTGCGTGTGAAGATGTAGCTGGTGGGTCCCAGAAGTCAGGGGGAAACGTTTTTTCGCAAAATACAGTGGCCCGTCTGGTGGGTCCCAGCTGTCAGGTGGAGGAATCATTATTTTCCGCATAATAGGAGGCACTTCCTTGCTGCGGCCGTGGACCCAGCTGTCAGTCTCTCCACGTACAGTCCATGTCCGATGGAAGCCGTTCCTTGACCACGTTGACCACGCCACGCCGAGAGCACCAGGGCGGTGGACGACGGCGAGGCCTAGGAAGGGGACAACGGGGAGCCGGGGAAGACGCGGCAGTGGAAGCCCGCGCGGAGAGGAGTACGAGGGTTCACTGGTTCGGCTGTGGTGTGAGGCCGCCGTCGCCGCAGGGCCTGGCCAGCGGTGGGAATAGTAGGGGGCGATGAGGCCTCCGCGGCAGCACAGCCGGCCACGGGAGGCAGGAGCATGCGGCACGACCGGCGATGCTTTGGGCGGCTGGAGCAAGAAGACCATAGGTTGAAGAAGCACTACAGCCGTTGGATGGACATCGTATGGTCACTGGAGCTAAAATCGTTCATATTGACTAAAGTTGACAAAGGCCCCCGTCCCAGTCAACTTAGTAGGCCCACAAGTCAGCCTCCCACCATGGTGGGTCCCAGCTAGCAGGGGGAGTATTCATTTTTTTGTGCGTAATAAGGAGGCACTTCCGGTGGGTCCGAGCTGACAGCGGGCGGAACGTTTTTTTCATGAAATACGCTGGCCTGTCCGGTGGGTCCCAGCAGTCAGGGGGGAAACATTTTTTTAGCGAAATAAGGTGGCCCATCCGGTGGGTCCCTGCTGTCAGGTGGAGGAATAATTATTTTGCGCGTCATAAGGAGGCACTTCCTTGCGGCCGCCTGGACCCAGCTGTCAGCCTCTCCACGTACTGTACTCTTCCGATGGAAGTCGGTTATTGACCACATTAACCATGCCGCGCCGAGAGCACCAGGGCGGTGGTCTAGACGACGGCGAGGCCTAGGAAGGGGACGACGCGGAGCTGGGGAAGACGCAGCAGTGGAAGCCCACGTGGAGAGGAGTACGAGGGTTCACTAGTTCGGCTGTGGTGTGAGGCTGCCGTTGCCGCAGAATAACAGGGGGTGTGGGTGAGTAGAGGGATGGCCTGGCCAGTGGTGGGAGTAGTACGGGGCGGTGAGGCCTCCACGACATCACAGCCAGCCACGGGAGGCAGGAGCACGCGACACGACCGGCGCTGCTTTGGGCGGCTAGAGCAAGAAGACCAGAGGTTGAAGAAGCACTACGGCCGTTGGATGGACATCGTATGATCACTACAGCTAGAATCATTTATATTGACTAAGTTGACAAAGCCCTTGGTACACGTCAACTTAGTAGGCCCATAGATCGTATTTGGCAGAGAACATATAGCCCATTTGCGATTTGTAAGAATGTACAGCCCATTTTTTAATTCTAATGGAATTTACTACAGCCCATTTACAGTTTGTTAAAAGTACAGCCCAACTTCTAGCTAGGATAACGATTAATAATTTTAAACAACCGCTCAAAACAGAATTCAAAAAAATTCCCACATTTTGATGGGATCCGAAATATTTTTATCCGAAATTTCTAGTCAGGTTAAATATAATTTCAAAATAAAGTTGTATTACGTTAAAATCCAACGAAATATTGCACGCGCAACAAGTAATGAAATTAAAATTTTCAAATTCCAAAAATAATATATTTTTCAAACTAATTGCGTGTTTGGTGCATAGTAATTGTACAATTATTATAATTACATCCCATTTATTATTTCTTAAAGTCCATTTTCTTGTTAAGCCTAATGCATACCTCCTAGGAAAGTTTGCAGCCCAGCGGGGCGGAGAATAACAAGTTGACCCGGATATTGTGTACAACTGTCGGCCCAGTTGCATTGCTGATGTTGAAAAAAAGGCCTATGTAGTACAGTACAACCTAACATGGTTACTCAGCCCACATTCAGCAACGCTGGAAAGGCCCAAACAAGGCTTCTGTACAACTTTTTGAAGTCACTGAGCTCAATTAATAACTTAAGAAAAAAGTTAGATTACAGTGGAACCTAATTAAAAGCTGTCACGAGCGAATAAATAATTCAACGGGTCCCACTTGTGCGTGTGCGCGTGTGTGTGTGAGAGAGAGAGACCCATCGGTTGATGCTCGTAAATACATCTTTCAGCCATATGCATTGCTGATGCTCAGCAAAAACTTATATAGTTGACACAATCATATAGAACATCATAGCACACTGAACTTGCATACAAAAATTTCACGTAGGCGACACAATCAGGATGGAAGCAGTGGATTGCTACAGGAAGGGCTATGTTGAAACCAACGAAGTCGTACATAACGGTTCATCGTCTTTATCAATGATGGGGAAATGTCTTGAATGTTGTGCAAAGAAAACAGACAGACAACACAATAAGTTCTGCTAACACAAAGAAAACAGACAGACAACATAAACAGACAGACGTACATCCCTTTCTAAAAAAAGTTCAGGTACAAAATTAGAACAGGTCACAATCAAATGTACTGGCATATTAGTGCTTCACACCCATAGCTCGGATTTAACTAGTATCTGACAAGATTCAGTTGTTACCTCAAATTAGAGCACATCCAGGCAACCAACCCTGCCTCTTCTCCCAAAGAAGAAGTGGCCTCCGCCGCGCGATGGAGTAGGCCATGTGCCATCCATCATTCCGAGCAACACGGGGAAAGTCTAACGTTGACTCCTGTAATGGACGTGTCGACGGACCCTGGCACCAGCGGCGGCGGCAGGACTTCGATTGATGGATTGACCACTTCTTTGACTTGCACGAACACTCGATACAGGTACATCCCTAACATGGTCCGCGACGGCCTTGGTGGCGACGAATAGTATAACCCCGGTTCCTGCACCGGTATCTCAACACCAATCACCTTCGGTATGGTGGACGGCTTCTTCATCCATGCCATAACCATTAGAGCCCAGCTGTCTGGAGGAACAAACATACTTACGAGCTCACCTCCAAGGTCGTTGATAAGCTCGTTCATGGACTCGCTGTTCCAAGCATGTTAAGGCATGTCATGGAAGGTAAGATTTGTTAAAACTCAAGCTCAGAGGGCACCGAGCCCCATCTTGGGTGCCACCAATCAAAGCTTACCAGCGCGCCATCGCAGAACAAACGCCGGGAAGATTCAAACACACAATTGCAGTCGAAAGTTTTCCGGAACCTGACGAAGAAATCAGCCGGTGGTGGACAGACTTTGACGAGCAAGTCACTTATTTGGATGCCGTGCGCAATGCCAAGAGCTTTGACAAGGTCGTCCGGCGAGACGGGAGGCCGGTCTCCGTTGATGGTTACCATCAGCACTTTGTCGGCAAACTGGTCGTCAAGCGCCGCCATGCCACTGTTGAGCGACAGCACGCAGCGACCGAAGGCAGGACGGACCTCAGGATCTCCAGCTCGGAGATCCGCGTTGACCGGTGACATGATAGTGCGCTTGAGTACAGGGAGTACAGGAGGGGGATTTGGGGGAACTGGAGTAGGAATCGAGATTCCAGAGGTGGGGGAGGGGCGGGAGATTGGGGATGAAAAGGTAGCATGAATTTCGAGCACGCGCCAATATGCTCTCGGTGCACAAGCGCACGAAAACACCGGTGGCACCCACATGTCGGCCTAAGAGTCCTTATTCTTTCTTTTTTGGAGAGCCCGGCCTTTTTTCAAGATCTTTTGAGAGCCCGGCCTGAGAGTCATAATTGACCTGTTTGGCATTGCGTTACTACTCGGCCCATATTCAACGACACCTCACTGGCCCAAACAAGTGTACATCATCGAAAAGACACTGAGCTCAAATTATATAACTTGAAAAAAGGAGATATACTCTGCACTGGAGAATGGTGATGCCCTCATTTAGCCCACCAGTAGTTCAAGACAATAAACAGTTCGAAACAACGATATATACAACATTCAAACACTGACTAGTGACTACTACTGACATAAACAGCAAGACATGATAGTTCATAAGAAGTCTTGCTACACCACCAAAACGCACCCGTCGGCAGCGCTCAGACTCTCATGATCCAGACGAGAATGACATTCTAAACAGAAGCAACTATTACATAGTAAGAGTGACATAGATGAAGATGACCAAATGACAAGGAATATGCATAACAAAAGAAAGAACTACCCATCTAGAACCAGCAGCAAATACAACAAAGTCATTCGAAGAGATGATCCAACACCATCATAATTTGCAGCCCCGCTTCAGCGACCAGTGATCCGGAGACACCAGTACTCCACCCTTTCGATGCAACAACCCAATTACCTATCAACCTGAAGGCTTGAACCACATCACTGCCTATCATACAAGGATCAAAGTTAATCCGGATGCCTTTGTCATTCTCACCTTCTTTTGGCTGCAGGCTGTATCGTTGACAATCAGGGGAGTTTACTCCCGAACTCCTAGGGCTTGCCATGTAGACACAGTTTTCCATAGCAAACAGAGCCTCTCTACCATCAAGGTCCTTGCCAACGGTGATCTCCTGGTTAATCGGATAATTGAGTCCGAGAAACAAAGAGTGTGAACCAAGGCTGTTTACCCGCCTCCAACTAAAAAATCCTAAAGGCCCCAACAAGCTGGTATCCTACTCATAGACATAAAAACCACTGTCCGGATACTCACATATTACACGGTGCTTGTATACAGTGGGGTTTTTGCAATATAACTTTTCCAGCTCATGTGTCCGAATGATCATCAGTCTTTTTCGGTCGTCTGATCGAGCGAGGAACCAGTTGTGCTTCCCTGTTTTTGGCAAAGGTGGTGTGATTACAAAGGGCAGTAACTGTAGGGACGCTGCATCATATCAAAAAGGACAAGCATTGTTAATGTAAGATCACCATTGTTCAGAGTATGAGTAGGATAATGCAAGAAACAGCATTGATATGTCCCTGTTGGAAATGGGAGGAAAATACAGGGAAATGTATACTGGGTTCGAAAATATATAAGTGCCATGCATGGTTATACTCATGTTATCTCGCAATCGGTTCTTCACAGGAAACTACCATGTCATGCATGTTATGTAATCATGTTCTGTCCTCACAAACAAATTCTTCAAGGTAACTAACAAACCATGCATTGTTATATACTCGTGTTCTGTGGGCAAAAATTTTGTGAGGATATTTTTCTAGCCATTGATTGCTGAAGGGCGAATATAGGTATGTACACATGGTAAGCATTGCAGGATTTCACTACTTCCAAATATAGAGTTCTCCATATGCACATTTACTTCCCTAATGTATGGTTAGATGAAACCAACAGTGTGGTGCATGTTTCTACATCATGAAAATGAGGAAACTAACATGGCCATTGATACACACTCATATTTAGTAGTAGTATATAGATTACTGTAAAATAAGGATAATATCCATATATTCCTAACCGTTTGATTATTCAGGGTACAAATTGGTTGTAATGACATGGTCACAATCACATGAATTAACTCATTCCAAATAAAGCTGATTTACGGTGTCTTTAATACATTGCCATAGTTCTACTCAAATTTTGCTCAAAAAGGGATATGCCAATCATCACAAAAATTTCAAATAGTGTCATGGCGTCATCATTAACATGAGACGGAAACAAGTTACACGCGTCGTCCCAGCAATACGTGGTGCCATCTGCTTTGTCGATCGCGTAGATGATGCCATTGTGTTCAATAGCTTCATAGAAGTGTGTATCAGCTCTGACGATGATCCACTACGAGCCGAGTTGTCTCTAGCTAAAAAAGGCACCGGCGTAAAGATAGGCGAGTCCGCGGTCGAATAAGGCAATTAGCTTGAAGTCTGCGTAATTCGCATGTCATGTGGGCACTTGGCACATTACAATCTTTTGCAAAACAAGGTCCGTCCAACTGACGTAGTAATCTAGATGACTTGGACCGCGATGGTAATACTCTATATAATCCAACGGAGGAAGGATAATCTCATGGGAGGTCTGGAAGTTCACGAGCACCAAATTTTTACCGTCTTCTCTGAAGGCAGCCATCCAGTGGGAGTTCATGCCAACCCAGTACATACCTGCCAAGAAGTTTCGGGCGATGGTGATCGGATCGATGTCGAGGGAAATGATGTACGGCGACCCACTACATACCTGCAAAGAAGTTTCGGCTAATGGAGATCAGATTGAAGTCGAGGGGCATCATGCATGCCTCCGTATCATGGTGAGCCAATCTCGCAAGACCAGATAGCAGCAAGCAGGGTGTCTTGAAAAGCTTAGGCCTTGCTTCGATGATGGCCGTGTGCATGTCCCTCGAGCATGCAGCCAGCCGCAGGGCGCTCAACATATCCATACACAATCAACAGAGGTCGAGGATGTCACTGGGGAGATTGCTCCAATCGCGGCTCATATGGATGTTGCGCGGTTCGCGTTCAGCCATGGTGGAGTTTGGAAGGGGGCTTGATTTATGAGGGAGAAGGATGTCGGTGCTGGAGCGGCTAGTGAGGGAATAGTGGTATTGGGGGAGGCAAGTGAGGTGACGGTACACGGGGGCACAGTGAGATGGAGACGAAGACGGAGACAGAGAAGGTGATGGAGATGGAGTGGTGCTATGGGAGCGGAGAGGGAGACGAGGCGAGGCGCCAATGTGTTGTACATCGGCGGTGACAGACTGCACAGTGCACAGGGTGAGGCTGACTTTGGTAACCCAAACACACCGCCTGGACTAGTGTCAGGCGCAGGGTGTTGTCACTTCACTGTGAGGACCGGATGAATAGTATTTTGACCATCAAGTGTGCCACAGTTGTACTATGGCATGCAGATCGTTCCACACTTGAGAAGAGGAAAAATGGAAAGGTAGAACGCGGCAGCAGAGGAAGAGAACGCTGGCTAACGAGGCTGGGAGGGGATCGAGCAGGAAGTTAATGCTCCACGCCTAAAGGTTTTGGGAAAACCTGATTTTCATAAGATGACTTATACTCACCTAAACGGAGGGAGTATTTAGGAAGTTCACGCGCTCAACAAAAATACTACAACACATTTTTTATAATTTTGCATAGGTTCCACCTATCAGGAAGGATGGGCACGTACACGAACAGATACGACTCATTAGTCTACCTGCATAGCCCTTTCATTTAGTCTACCTAGCCATCTAATCAATTGCCTGCATGCCACTTCTCCCATTTACTGCTCCATCGGGAACCGATTCTCCTCGGCTTCTTCACCTCCCCTTCGTCTTCATTTGCATCCAAACCCCGTACATATGCAAGCCAATCTCCACTCGCACCGAGCCTAACCTGTGAAATAGTGGGCAGGGGGAGAATTAGGAAATGGACACGGAAGTAGTCTTTAGAATGCACTTACTACGTGATCAAACTCATCTTACCTGCTCATCGGAGGAAATCCGAGTGCCCCTAAACATCGACATCTCAAGGGGCGTCAACTTGCAACTACGGCCACGGCGCACTGGTGAAACCCCCAAGGAAACATCCTCGTGCTTCCACGAAACATCAAGATGCATTTATATGAGTAGTTTATCTTGTGAGAGAAAAGGATGAACGAGGGAAGGCCTCTAGAGATAGAGATGGACACTACTACTACCAATGTGCTGGCCCGTGCATTGCAATGGATCCAAAGTAGTAGAATAATACTTGTTCACGTGCTTGAAATATAAACACTCTAGTTTTGATATACATGTGTCAGCAGACATGACAGCTTGTCCATGGATGTTGAACCACGGCGACCATCACATTTCTTGTTTCTACCACTGCCACACCCACACGCGATTCCCACGACGCCGCTCCAACCCACGGCACGACGTCCCCCGACGTGGACATGGATCCTCTGACGTGGCTATCACTGCCTTGCCATGCCTTTCCTTCGCTGACAGGTGGGACCCACGCTTATGGGTCCCACATGTCAGTGACAGAATGGTAGGATTGTTCGCGTCAGGGGATCCTCATCCCCCCGACGTGCCCCTCATCCCTCTCGGCCCCACCGCTCCTCTGCCTTTGTGTGCATGACATGCGGGCCAGCTGAACTGCGACGACCATCAACTTTGTACCACAGACACACCCGTCTGGACGCGGTTTGCCTGCTCCGCTGCTGTGCTCTGATCCGTACTCCCGCACCATCGATTTTTCATCCAGCGGCTGCGACACATTTCGTCTCGGGCATAAATCCTCAGCTGGAGTACTTATGTACTACTACAGGTATTACCCGCCGGTGTGGCCATCTACGCCTCGTAACGCCCCGACGCCCAGCTGTGGCACCCTCGCCACGGCCACGCCACCACCGGTCGGTTCATCTCGAATGAGTGAGTCACGAACCATGCCACCACCGTGAGAATGACATGTGGGCCAGCCGCATTTAAGGTCCGCATGTCATTGACTCATAGGTCGGGCACTAAGCCACTGAAGTTCGGTCCCGTGGGCCTCGAGAGGGAAATGTAACTCCTGCGGCAGGCCTTGTGGTGCTCCCGCAGTACGAGCTCATGCCATACTACTACCAACTAGTACTAGTAAGGTACACGTGCATTACACGCATGAGATTCTGGTGGTTTGTGCATTATGCTTCTACATGTGGAGCTTTCTGGATTCTAACATGTGGCAAAATCTGGTGGAATGTAAGGTTAGGCAAGTTTGATTAACTTAGGTGAGTGTTTGGTTCAAGCCACACTAAGGCCCCACATGACATACACACAAAAAATGTGGCAAGATTCTCTTAGGCTTGCCAACTTGTTTCTCTCATTTTGAAGAACTAATAACTTTGCCTAAGTTTAGTTGTGGCAAAGTTAGGGTCTGTTTGATTCAAAGGATTTTCATAGGATCTTTGAAGGATTAGAATCCTTAGGAATTTTTCCTACGTTGGTCGTTTGATTCGAAGGATTGAATCATGTAGAATATTTTCCTAAGGATTCATTTGTACTACGTTTCACAGGAATTCTAACATGCACTCCAACCTCTTGAAAGAAATCCTTTGTTTTTTCATGTGACACAATCAAACAAACTCAAATCCTATAGGGATCCAATGAACATGCCATTCCAATCCTACTTTTTTCCTATTCATGTGTTTCTGCAATCCTATGAATCAAAGAGGCCCTTAGTCATGAATTAAGTTCAACCATGGAGTCTTCTAGATTATACATGTGGCAGAATCTGGTGGATGATATCCAACGGCCAGTAGTGCTCGGATTTTCCATCTTTGTACCGTCGGATTGGCTTCATCCAACGACCAACTTTCAAAGTTTTTCACACACTATATAGGGGGTATAGATATAGATGTGCCGGTCCATTGCAATGGATCCAAAGTATATATATATCTATTTAGTGGAATGCACTCTAAACACATTATCTATTTATTTTTCTCTAACCTTCCGTAGCCATGCAACCAAGCCACATAAGCTTCATGGGTGCCCCCCACATCATATTATTCATACTACGTTAATTGAAAAAAAAGATAAATCACCCAAAACAAGATCTTCCCATTTTTTGTTCCTACGATGTTGTGTCGTGCACGTACCTACTAGTAGTTCTATAGTGGTAGTACTAGTAATATAGTATTAGGAGTACAAACTTGGTACTAGTAGGAGTAGTACTAGTACGGAATGCTCCTACTCTATTAACGAGCCATGGGTCTGGAGTGAGCTCTTTTGCGCTTAGTGTAGGTGCTTAGGTAAATGCTTAGGTGCGTACGATGTGGTAGATGCATTGGAATGGAGGGGCGCCTTTATATGAGGGCAATGAGGGCAAACTGCGTTGCATTCACATCGTGCAGCCTCTTTTCCCGGACCTCCTCCCATTACTTCTCTCATGCATTAATTGAAGGAGGATGCATTGGTCGTTCAACATATCGGGAACCGCTACTCCCTTCCTTGTCTGCATTAAAGCCGTATCGAGAACTGCGCCACCCGCTGTCAAATCGAATACTCCCTCCATCTAGGTGAGTATTAAGTCATCTTACGAAAACCAAATAGTAAACACATAGGCGTGGTGCATTAACTCTCATGTTGTTTCTTATTTTTTGACATAAATAGAGGAATCAACCAAGAAGAGATGTGGGGCTTGTATGCTTTTAATGACTTGAGACTATAAAACATGACATGCAATGGTCAGTTCGTTGCACAAGAACAAATACAACCCACGTCAGCACACACGCATCTTATATAGCATCACATCCAATGGCTATAAAAGATGAATGAGACCAAATTATATCTCATCTAGATGAGTTCTAGCAAAATTGTATTAATAATACTTAGTACTCCTGCGCCATGTATCATATATTAGTATCATGTAGTACTTTATTTATTTATGAGGTATCCGGATGGCACTGCACCGCCAAGAAAAGAGGGTAACATCAAAATTATGGACTACTTTTTTGAGTATGTTGGTAAGGTCCGGTCATAGTCACTTGTTGAAATCTCTAAAAAGACAAATACTCCCTCCGTCCGGAAATACTTGTCATCAAAATGGATAAAAGGAAATGTATCTAGACGTATTTTAGTTTTAGATACATCTCTTGTTATCCATTTTGATGACAAGTATTTTCGGACGGAGGGAGTAGAAAACAGAGTTGGTGATGATGGTGTGCGTGCCATCCTGCAATATAGGCCGTCGGATTTATATCTAACGGATAGGAAAGAAACTATGGCAATTTTGCAAAAATATACCCACACGTCTCTCCATGTTCGCAAATAAGGCCTTCCCTCGTTCAACCTTTTCTCTCACAAGATAAACTACTCATACAAATGCATCTTGATGTTCCGTGCAACGCACGGGCAGCTAGCTAATTTCTTTTAAAATAGTTGCTGCGATAATTGGGTTGAAGTGATATATTTTATGTCTGCCCCGGATGATTTCAGATTCAATAGTAGTAACAAACAAAAGGTTGCCTTGTTAATTAACAGAAAACAGGGTGAAAACTATCAAATGAGGCCAGTAAAAATAAGGCACACTGGGTTCAGCATCATCGTCACTACAGCTGTGCGCGCGCGAGAAGTCTACATATCGAGGGGGCTACCGAGCGAGGCACCGAGACACAATGTTTGAGAGAGAAACCAATTGACAGATTATGATCAGATCGAGTTGTCACCCTTCTGCTGTCATTGTTGGGGGGGAGGGAGAGAAAGACATATCGAGAGTGTGCGCGGTAGGCACAGAGGCACAACTAGCGAGTGTGTGTGTGTGTGTGTGTGTGTGTGTGTGTGTGTGTGTGTGTGTGTGTGTGTGTGTTTGAAAGAGGGGTAGATAGATTATTATCAAGATCGATGTGCCACCCTACTCCTTCGGTGCCGGGTAGTGTGTGTGTGTATGTATGTTTGAGAGAGAAGCCAGTCGATAGATTAGTATCAAGATCGAGGTGTCACCCTACTCCTTCGGTGTTGGGAAGTGTGGGTGTGTGGGGGGCAGTGATACTGACATATCTCTACTCTTATAAAAAACAGAGTTGGTGATGATGGTGTTCCTGCCATCCTGCAATATAGGCTATCCGATTTATATCCGACGGACAGGAAGGAAACTATGGCAATTTTGCAAAAAGATACCCACACCTCTCTCCGCATTTGCAAATAAGGCATTCCCTCGTTCATCATTTTCTCCCACAAGATAAACTTCTCATACAAATGCATCTTGATGTTCCGTGCAATGCATGGGCATCTTGCTAGTAGGGAGAAGGAGTTTGTGTGACACATATCTAGCTATATTAAGGGATAGGTAGATAGCATATGTGTGAGAGCATTGTTATACTTTGAGACATTAGTGGTTGTGGGTGGGCGGAATTAAAGGGGTGGGCGTGTTAGACATAGAGAGCGTGTGTGTTTCTGTGTGAGAGACTTGTAGGACGGGGTAGAAAGACGAATTTAACCCTGACGGAGGGAGCGAAATACACGAAGTGCGCGTGTGTGATTCCAATGCCCACAGGGAAATGAGATATGTATGCATGTGAGATAGATTGCACAATTCATTCACGTATCACTATCTAGCGATCGTGGGCATGCATCGCTTGAACATAAGTCAATATCTACTTTGTATCGTGGCCAAAGGTACAATATCGATTCAACGCTATAAAGATTGGACACTCACATATCACATTTTTTCTATTTAAATAAACCTTTTCAGTTGTGCATGCCAAAGTTACAGTGATGTTTCTTCAAACAACCAATGTAGCTATCATGTACATGCACCATTGTTACTCTTGCATTCAAATTCATTAGTCTTGGATGATTTAAGTTTCTATTTTGAAGTAATATATGTAATATTCATATATGAATTCAACGGGTACAAAATTTATGAAATGGAGGCTATGTAATCATATGAGGTAACACTTTTAAGTACCTGACTACAATATCCATTTCTTTTTGTGCGCCTCTACACTAACACGTCAATGCATTATGTTTAAAGTAAATAACCAATGGCACTAAATTATCTATTTACACGAGAAATACATAGGCTGAGCGTTTGATCCCTTTTTTTGAACGCGCCACTACACCCGTACGATTGGCCGCACCCGTGTGAACGTCCAAGTTATCGGCGCATCATCCCGAGTTATTGTCTTTTTTTTGGGGTGGACTTCACACCAGTTATTAACTGCTGACGCGTGCCCCGTGTACATAGTCTAGCATGACCTTCCCGCTAGCACGGTCCAACATTAGTTGAAACTCGATACGAACGATCCCGCGGGCGGCAAAATCTCCCGCCTCCTTCTAAAATTTCCGCCACCTTAGTCTTTAGCATGCGAAATCCCCCTTTTGTCCTTGGTGCACTGAGACCAATAGTTACAGTACCGCACTCATCTACATGATAGGTCGGGGCTGCTTTGGTAACTTCCGGTTCCCCCACTACACGGTACCCCCATTTCCTCTCCCCCTCCTGCAAAAACGACTAACTCCACAGCACCAGAGCATCTTACATCACGCCGTCCGTACTTCATCGCCCTTTCTCCCCTCCCCTCTTGAAACCCTAGACTGCTCATCCACCGGCGTACCATAGCCCATTCACTACCAGCGGCGTCCACCTCACCAGATCTGCTTCTCCGGCCGCATCTACCCCTCCCACCTTCCCTAGAAACAAGTAGACTGCTCATCCACCACTGTACCATAGCCCATTCAGTGCCGGCCTTGTCCACGGCACCGGATCTGCTTCGCTGGTACTCTCGTCAACTGTCGCGCATCTGCAGCGGCTCATTCATACTCCCCACCGGAGACGCTTTGTCCACACCCCCTGGAGCCGCCCCACCGACGCCCCCGTCGACGGCCTCTGATCCTCTTCGCTGACACCTTCGTCAACCCTACCGGAGCCGCTTCGCCGACACCTTCCTCAACCCTACCGGAGCTGCTTCGCCGACACCATCGTCAACCCTACCGGAGTAGCTTCGCCTATACCATTCTCAACCCTACCGGGGCCGCTTTGCCAACTCACAAGTCCACGGCCTCACATCCGCTTCCTCGCACCCTCATCCAACCTACCAGAGCAGCTTCTGACACCCCGTCCACGGCCACAGATCCGCATCATCGACACCATCCTTAACCCAACCACTGGAGCAGCTTCTGACGCCCCGTCCATGGTCGCAGATCCGCATCGTCGACACCATCCTTAACCCAACCACCGGAGCAGCTTCACCTATGCCCTCGTCCACGACCACAGATCCGCTTCGCCCACACCGTAGTCCACCCTACCAGAGCCGCTCCACAAACACCCTACTCGATGGTTCTAGATCTCCTTACCGGACCCTGACAGCCAGCGCAGCGTCATCACCCTCGACGTTTCTAACCTGATTCCCACTGTCTAGAGAGATGCCAAGCACCCGCCACGGCCTAGGTACTTGTCACCTTTAAACCCGTCCAACATCACCTGCCCGATGTACTTCAAATATACTAACTGGTCGCTATTACCTGTTATGCAGCTGGCAAAAACTACAAGGACGATGTTTCTTCTGGATCTAACAGCTTGGCCAACCAAGATCCTGGACTGAGGCATTGCTATGATCTTGTAAGTGCGTCTCTCTCTCTCTTGTATTGTTCTGTGCCTACCAGCGTGCTTTGCTAGGATTTTCGACCAGTAATCCCTATGTGCAGACAATGATTTCTACTACTGGCTGCTAAATTAGATATGTAGATGTCATACATGATACTACCTCGTACCTCCGTTCCTAAATATAAGTCTTTCTAGAGATTCCACTATAGGCTACATACGGAGCAAAATGAGTGAATCTACACTCAAAAATGCATCTATATACATCTGTATGTGGTCCATACTGGAATCTCTACAAAGACATATATTTAGGAATAGGGGCAGTACATTACACAAAATCGTAGGTGGCATGTAGGAATTCCAGTGCACTACATTAGGCTCCCTTAGAGTGCTTGCTAGTCCAGCATCACTACTGGAATCAGCTACTTTGCCATCTGCCAGCTCTTTGCCATCTGCTAGCAGACGGCAAAGAAGCTCTTTGCCATCAGCTACCCGAAAGCAGACAGCAAAGAACTGGCTGATGGCAAAGAAAGCCTTTGCCATCAGCCAGTTCTTTGCCGTCTGCTAGCTGACAGCGCAATTATTGCCGTCCGCTCTCTTTGCCGTCCGCCGCAGACGGCAAAGGTCCTTTGCCGTCAGCCGCCAGGAAGCAGACAGCAAACTAGCTGTTTACCGTAGCCTACTTTGTCGGAGCCTTTTGCCGTTCGCGGCTGACGGCAAAGGCCTTTGCCGTCCGTCGTTCATGCCTTTGTCGTCCGTCGTGGCAGACGGCAAAATAGCTGATTCCTGTAGTGCATACAGAGTCATGGCTAGTTTATGGTACACACACAATCGTTAATTGGTGGTTTAAATATGCGCAAGGGATATGCAATGTTGTATCATGTAGAGATGTCTGAAATTAGTCGTGTCAACTTGCAGATAGGGTTACACAATGAAAAAGTACAAGATGTATGTGGCAATTTCATGGAACATCGCAAAAAAAGGAGAGGCAGTGGTGAGCCTATACAGTGTGCTATGGTACATCACTCCTCCATTGCAATCATTGTGACATGTTATTTGTATGCCAGTTCTATTAGCCAAGTTTCTTAGGGACAGTTATTACGAGTTATCCTAAGAAAATAAGCACCTGTGAATATAAGCTCCATGTAATAAGCCAACCAGTTATTTTCATTGCGTTTTCAGCTTATCTTTGGTATGATCAGTGGAAAGTCTAGATTGCATTATATTTTTTTCATTTTGCTACCCATATGGAAATTAATTTGACTTGCAAACATCACAAATTGAACCCAGTGCAGTAATTAATATGATAGGAAAACAGACCATCACTATTTGCTCAAAATGCAAATACAAAGATACCATCTACTTGGCACAATCTACTTTGGTCAATGTTTTCCATAGAGATCCCATTGCCTAATTTAAACAAAGAACGCATGACCCACATTTAAATGAAGAACAATTATTTATTGAAATTTGATGGTCCAAGTGGCTGGTTATTATCGTATAGCAGCACCACCTGAAAGCATCATATAGCAACAGCAGCAGCTCATAGCAACTCATCATACAGCAGCAGTAGTCTGCAATTCATCATATACCAGCAGCAGCTCATAGCAATTCATCATATAGCAGCAGCAGGAGCAGCTCATAGCAATTCACCATATAGCAGCAGCAAGAGCAGCTCATAGCAATTCATCATATAGCAGCAGGAGGAGCAGCTTGTAGCAACTCATCATATAGCAGCAGCAGCTCATAGAAATTCATCATATAGAAGTAGCAACTCATCATACAGCAGCAGCAGCTCATAGCAATTCATCATATAGCAGCAGCAGGAGCAGCTCATAGCAATGCATCATATAGCAGTAGCTGAAGCAGCTCATAGCAATTCATCGTATAGTGGATCAGAATGAAAATTTGGCAAAAAATCAGAGGAGATCCTCACCTTGTTGGATGAGCTCATCCTTCAACAGCACCTCAAGGCCATGGCCTGGGAGGAGGGGAGGGGGAATAAGGTGCCTTTTGCCGCAGTGTGGCATCAGCCGTAGTTGTGCAGCGCCCGCCGGAGTAGTGTGTTGGACGAACCAAAGTAGAGCAGCTGCTGGAGACCATGAGAATGAGGGGCGGCGTCAGAGGGAGGAGCAGCCAGGGAGATTTTCCCCTATCGCCGGCCATGTAGCCTAGCTGGACATAGCATCGTCGAGGACCAGGCCAGATGGGACAAGTGGCGACGGCTCGCTGGAGGAACCCTAGTGCTGTAGGCAGGGGATCGAGGTAGAGGGAAGGGGGAGAGGAGATGCAAGCGGGCAGGGCAATGAATGCTTGCGTGTTTGTTTTTACTTGAGGGTGAGGTGTGACACGGGCGTCAGCAGTTGCATTTTGAGTGTAATATAGGCAGACAACAGAGTCATTTCACTATTCCCCTTCCCTTCAATTTTTAGTGAGGTTCTACCTGAAACACCCCCCTCCAAAGCAAAATTAGTTAAGCCCTCAAAAATGACTTCTTTACATCTTTTATGGCTTATTTTAACAATATGCCCTGAAAAGGCGGAATCGAACTGGCCCTTAACCTACAATTCAATTGTGCGTGCAATGATGAATCACTCATGCATGCTATCTGTACATTTAGGCATCATCATACATGGCATAACCTAATACATGTGCGTTCCATTGTAGAATCTGGAATATGCAATGTTTATGTTAGTTCATACATTGCACATGATGTTTAAATGCCCCTTAAATGTGGTCAGTCAAGTGGTGGTCTTTAAGCCTCCTTCTTTGCTTCTTTTCTTGATATGTAAGATTTGCTCACACATCTGTTCAATTGCTTGTTTGCATCGGCCAGCCATACTAGGACTGTTTGCTTTGATTACTTGTTGTTCTTGACCTAACACTCTAACAGAGCTTGTCAACGATTTAAACACTAAGGGCTGCTGTAGTGGGGCCTTGTCTAACTCATAGGTGATATAAAGGTTTGGCTGTACACTACAATAGGCTCTCCAAGAGTACCTGGAGATCCAGTTCGAAGGTATGCCTAGTTTTTACATAGTGCAGACATAGTAAATGCTCATTTCATTGTGTGCAAGTGCAAGAGATGCGACATGTTTCATTATGTGGTGTTGTTTTGTTATAATCTCATTCTTTTGTGTTCACAGACTGGAAAGTATGCATATTTATCTTCCAAGAAGACGAGTAACTAGTTTGTGTCACCTTGCAGAGGGGGTGCAATGAAGATAAGATTGAGGATTTCCAAGTACAAGATATTAGGAAGGAGCCTTGTGATATAGACCGGACCTCTTGGTGAGATCCGACCTGTTGTTGCGGCCCGATCTTTCACGGTACTCCACCTCTAGCAGCAATAGCCTCTCGCCCGCGCACGCAATGTACACGAATTAGAGGGTTTGAACCTTGCGGCTCAGCACGAGAGAAACAATCCGAACGACGGCACCTCACGCGCAAAACAATTTCCTCGCAGAAATCGCAACAAAGAGGTTTTCTAAAGCTACCTCAAAAACTTGATACGGGCATCTACCCTCGAAAACATATCTGTCTATTTCATAAAATATAACCTGCTTTTACAACGACGCACACATAGGCTTTATAGAAGTAGCCGACTTGGAAGACACGCACAATTAAAAATCTTTCCTAAAGACGCACGTACAAATACTTCTTTTAATCTGGACTCTATGTAGATTTAAACTAATTAACTAAATTACCGGCAAGCTTGGTGGGCCCCATCCATTCTCCTTTAAACATCTATAAGCCCACGTGAGAAACCTTCTCATGCGCGTCTCTTCTGGTGGTCGTGGTCGTCCAAAGAAGTAGAAGCAAATCATATGCTTCCTTTTAATTAGTTGCATCTGGCTCAACACATAAGGGTGCATGCATCTTGACGTCCATGTTGAAAACTTCTTCCAACTGCGCGTCCAAGAATCTAGTGTCCGTGACCAGCTAAAGTAAAACCCTTGATCAGCGTAGCTACCTTGATGGACTTCCTTTTTAAATTGATGCACTGCCTTCTTACCTCTCCCGTACATATTTGAGCATGCAAATTCCTTATTTGATTGGTTAAGTACAAGAAATCCCACGTCCATACATTGCATGTGCAATGCATCAACATGCATGCGTGTAACATTGACTAGTGCCATCTTATCACTGTAGTTCATGCATAAATCTCTTAGAATAAATGCATCGCCAATAACGACTATAGGAATTGCGGTATCTTGATCCTGAGTCGTGTCTTGTACATCCTTGCTATAGTCACTAAGACTAGGACTAGAATTGGTCGTATCATCCTCTCCTCCTTGAAAAGAAACCGTCCTCGGTTTCGAGTCTTTCTCTTCAGTACTATTTATATGTGTAGACTGATCAACCACCATAGACTTATTAATAGCTTCGGCCTTCTTTGTTTCTACCTCTTTCTTTATCTTATCAAGATGTTCTCTCCTCCAAGCAATAAAACGACCCTCTCCCATTGGCACGAGGCTGCACTTCTTACCTCGCTTGACGGTATATGTGTGTGTTTTGCAATCATACACAACATCATGTTTTTTGTACCATGGCTCTCCCAACAACAAGTGACATGAAATCATCGGTGCTGGAATCACGTCGCACAAAACCTCACAAAAATAATTACCCAGCAAAAATTCTACCTTGGTTTGGTGCGTAACAGTAAGCTCGTCATGACCCCACCGAAACAAATATGGTTGTTGACGTGGTGTCATTGGTAGATTTAGTTTCTCCACCATCTCGATGCTTGCTGTGTTGATCAAACTCATATGGTCGATTGTCATGTCACATGACCTCTCTTGTACCACAACACGAGTATGAAAAAGCCCATCCCATCGACCTTCCTCCTCCAATTGAAATCCATAGCTTAGCTTCCATGATAATCCAGTCATCTCCTGAATAGTGTCGTGAACAACCTTGCTCTGATACCACCTGATATAGACCGGACCTCTTGGTGAGATCCGACCTGTTGTTGCGGCCCGATCTTTCACGGTACTCCACCTCTAGCAGCAATAGCCTCTCGCCCGCGCACGCAATGTACACGAATTAGAGGGTTTGAACCTTGCGGCTCAGCACGAGAGAAACAATCCGAACGACGGCACCTCACGCGCAAAACAATTTCCTCGCAGAAATCGCAACAAAGAGGTTTTCTAAAGCTACCTCAAAAACTTGATACGGGCATCTACCCTCGAAAACATATCTGTCTATTTCATAAAATATAACCTGCTTTTACAACGACGCACACATAGGCTTTATAGAAGTAGCCGACTTGGAAGACACGCACAATTAAAAATCTTTCCTAAAGACGCACGTACAAATACTTCTTTTAATCTGGACTCTTTGTAGATTTAAACTAATTAACTAAATTACCGGCAAGCTTGGTGGGCCCCATCCATTCTCCTTTAAACATCTATAAGCCCACGTGAGAAACCTTCTCACGCGTGTCTCTTCTGGTGGTCGTGGTCGTCCAAAGAAGTAGAAGCAAATCATATGCTTCCTTTTAATTAGTTGCATCTGGCTCAACACATAAGGGTGCATGCATCTTGACGTCCATGTTGAAAACTTCTTCCAACTGCGCGTCCAAGAATCTAGTGTCCGTGACCAGCTAAAGTAAAACCCTTGATCAGCATAGCTACCTTGATGGACTTCCTTTTTAAATTGATGCACTGCCTTCTTACCTCTCCCGTACATATTTGAGCATGCAAATTCCTTATTTGATTGGTTAAGTACAAGAAATCCCACGTCCATACATTGCATGTGCAATGCATCAACATGCATGCGTGTAACATTAACTAGTGCCATCTTATCACTGTAGTTCATGCATAAATCTCTTAGAATAAATGCATCGCCAATAACGACTATAGGAATTGCGGTATCTTGATCCTGAGTCGTGTCTTGTACATCCTTGCTATAGTCACTAAGACTAGGACTAGAATTGGTCGTATCACCTTGCAAGAGAAGTAGGAGCTGCACTGAGCCTCTTCAACCTGCTAAGGTAAGTCACTGTATGCAACTCAACAGTTCAATTCCTTGTTTGTTTCAGGCATAATTAATTTTCTCTTTTCAATTGCTTTATTTGTCCTCGATTAATGAGATGCCCAAATAATCATGCCCGATGTTCGGTACTTGTATCACTATTAGTTGACATAATTTAAGGCCTTACCATTTAATTACTCTGCCGAAGTGTGCCTGAAGCTTTGAAGTCTATTAACCAACTATTATTGCATGAGGCTCACAATCTACTTTATACTACACTAATGATTGCATAGTTTTGCCTGCTGTAATATGTTTGTATGAAACCCTCTGTTGTTCATTATGCTCCCTAAGACTTTAATTGAGGCACATAATGGCCAACTGCTTGCTTACTTATACGCAACATGCTGTCTAAATTTGTAACTTGTCTATATTTTCGATTGGGCCCCAACATCATGCTCCTCTGGTGAGCTAAGAGAGATTTCTGTATGCAGGCTACACAGACTATCTTTTTTATAATTTTTAAAATATCACCTGCTTATGCTTCATGACGTGTAACATTTTTTTTAAAGTGACGTGTAAAATTATTGTTAGTCCTGTTTTGCCATGTAGTACAAAATAGTGTCTTGTTCGCTTCACTGTTGTAACTATATTTTTGCCCTAGTCATGTGTACTTACAGAAACATTTCAGAATGAAGTGACATCAATACAAAGATCTGCGAGCAGTGCGGCATGGCCGTTACCAAATGATTATGGATTGGAATTGGAATGTGCTGATGTTCTCGAGCATCAACCAGAGGTGGCAAGACAACGTGTACATGATTGTCAACGTATAATCAACAAGTTGAGACTGGACATGCAGGTATTAGATGCAGGAGTCAAAAAAATGAAACAAGACACTGAGGTAACCATGAAGGAATTAGAGATTTTGCAGACTGAAATTTGTGCTATCTAAATCCGGCCAATCCTATTTTCTGAAGAGATTATAGTTCAAATGGAGTTAAGTTGATGCGCGTCCATGATGTATGAGCTGCATTTGCCCAGTGTATGCAATTTGCTGTTTGTGTATGCTTTATTATCACCTGTGCCGAACCATAATGCCCAGTGGGTATAATCGGCTGTAATTTCTTTATTGTATAGTGTAGGATTATTCTACCTTTCTATGCCTTGATCTCTTTGTTGTATAGTGTATGCTTTTTAGAGGTGATAGTATTGAGTAGGATAATTCTTTGAATATGCTATATCGTTCAAACGGGGGCCAACTCGCCCAACCATGGCCCTTCATGGGCCGTCGGATCTATGGGCCTTCTACGTCTCGTAGGATCCATGGGCCTTCTACGTCTCGTAGGATCCATGGGCCTTCTATGTCTCGTAGGATTCATGGGCCGCCGACTCATTTATGGGTCTTGTACGGGCCTTTAATGGGCCGTAGACGGGCCTTTAATGGAAATCGTATGTTTTATGGGCTGACCATAACGGGCCGTTAATAGGCCATATTTGGTGATGCTATGAAAATGTCCCAACAGACTAACGGTCCACAAAGGGACCGACTATAACGACGGGCTGAATTTGGCCCACAAGCAGAAAATGACAGTAACGGGCCGTAAGTAACTGAATGCTGCAAATGAGCCCAAGAATAAATGGGCCCTCAGAAGGCCGAAAGTTAACTTGGGCTGGAAACGGCCCAACGGAATAACGGGTCGTTAATGGGTATAAAGTGATACAATGTTCATTATGGGCCAGTTTCACCACAGGCCGTTAATGGGTGTAAAGTAATACACTGTTCATTACGGGCCAGTTTCAGCACGGGCCGCTAATGGGCCAAGAGTTACAAAGGGCCTCATATGGGCCGAAAGACGTCATGGGCTATACATGGGCCAGAAGTGAAAATGGGTTGGAATCATATTGGATGGCCCAGATGATGCTACTAGGCCTAATTCGGATAGGGCGTAACGGGTCTTGTGTTAGCGGGCTGTAAATGGGCTATATGCGAACATGCCGTTAACAGGCTTTCCACAGGTCGGCCCGCCAGCTTTTGACCAAGTCAAACGGGCCGGCCTTTTTACGGGAATGGGCCACTGTTGGGTCGTGCCATGTGTCGACGTATCATAGGCGCCTTCTGTCCAGTGAGTGGATGACATCTGCCCCAACAATGAGCCGACACGTGTTTCCTCTAGCCAATGATGATTTTACACATGGAAAATCCCCATTGGTCGGGGCTGTTAACGTGTTATCGGATCCAAAACCCGACCCGATAGTTTAACGGCGTTCCGTTACGGTGGATGCCACGTGTCGGTCACCCTTGACGAAAGCACTTCTGTGACGCGCGAAATTTTGGTAATGTCATGGAACACTTCTACGACAGCACAGGTATGACTATCTTGATTCTGTCATAAATTTGTCATGGATGTACATGCATGACAAAAAAATGCGACCTACTGTGACAAACACGTATCATCACGGAAGTGTATTTTTTTTGTAGTGGGACGACGACCTCGACCTCGGCGCCGCCGTCGGCCTCGCCTCCCTCGCCTCGTCCATCATGACGACCGCCCCCTCCAGCAGAGGCAAGCCTCGTGTCCCACGCAAGACCACCGTCGCGCCCAAGCCAAAGAAGGTGCTGACGCCCGAACACCGGGCAAGGGAGTCGGCCAAGAGGAAGGGTCGGAGGCACGCCGCAGACGCGAGGGTTGAAGTCGTCGCGACTGCCGCCGTTTCCACCGCCGCGCAGCAGGAGGTTACCAACGCCCGCGTCGCGGCGGCAATGAGGGAGGCGTTGTACATGCTAGGGTTAAACCGTAGCCAGCACGGCCTCGTCAATGCCACTGTCGCCGCGGTCAGCACCGGCTCATCAGCGTTCCCTCGTATGGTGTTGCCCGACTCGCCCCGCGCGTCGGCTTGCACCCCGATGCCTGGCTTCCACTTGTACCCGCATGCCTCTCGCCTCTTCGGGGAGTGCTCGCCCGACGTGAGCATGGTGGCACCTTCCACGCCCGCGCCCCTCGACCTCAACGCCACACCGGTGGCCGGTGACTCGTCATCCGGAGGCGCGAGGAAACACGTGCGGCAGATGCCGGCCGGCGTGCCCTCGGACGCCCGCAACCTGTTCGAGGGAATGTTGTCCGCCGTCGACAAGGACTACATGCATAACCTCATCTCCGAGGGCGGTGCGCCGGCCGCTAGCTATGATCCCGACGAGACACAAAGCCAGGACGGCCGTGGGGCGTTCACGGTGGCCGCTGGCTATGATCCCGATCAGGCAGCCTTCATGCGTGATCAGGTCGGCATGGACCTTGACGGCTTCCCACTTGACCACGAGTTTCCGGACGACTACGGGCAAGAGGAAGAGGACGAGTGCGACATCAAAGTGGATCCTTTGTTCGAGGACGAGCTCGCCAACCAAGCCACCGGTCTGAAGCCGAAGTGCAAGAGCAAGCGCACGAATGCATACACGGCGGCTGAGGACAAACTTCTTTGCGAGTGTTGGCGAGACATTGGACAAGACCCCAAGACGGGCGCCGAACAAAAGCATTCAACCTTTTGGATTCGTGTCCACCGGGATTTTCATGAGCGCAAGAAGTTTCCGCCTTACCAAATTGTGAGCATGCGCGGGTGGGTGTCCATTTCGAAGCGATGGAGGGTGATACAACAAGAGTGCAACAAGTTTTGTGCCACTCTTGAGAGCGTCAAGGCCCGCTCCGTGAGCAAGCCAAGATGCTAGAGATCGAGGCCGCCAACGCAAGACCAAGGCGAAAGAAGTGGCTCTTGCGAGCATGATGACCGGGGTAGAGATCATGAAGGTGGATCTCAACACCGTGTCGCCAAGGAAGAGGTCGTGGTTCAAGAAGATGCAGGCCGACATGTTCAAGTTCACCGACGAGTGATCTCGTGGCTGCGAGCGCCTTCCTTTTTTGTATGCCGGCTTGTGTGCTGGCATGACCACGGGGCCACGATGGCGTGGTCGAACTCAAGTATCACCTCATTTTTGTGTGCTGGCATGTGTGCCGGCCCCTGGCGAGTGCGCCAGCGCGAACTGTGTGGTGATATTTTTTTAAGCCGGCAATGTATGCCGGCGCTGGCATGGTGCCGGCATGAGACATGGCCGCTGACATGACCTATGCGTCGCGGGCCTTTTAAAAAAATTAAGTGCGGACATGAAAATAGGTCGGCGCATTGGACGGACGTTCGACCCAAATGCAAAATAGAGCGGGCACCGGGCGGGCGGCCGACCCAAACAGACAAAAAGCGGACAAATACGTCGTTCGTTTGGGTCGGCCCTTGGAGTTGCTCTTATCATCTAGAATGGACGCACTGTAGGACTTTCGTTCTTCAAAATACTGTAGCAGACCAAAAATGGTACTGTGCAACTGGGCCAGACAGTGTAGCCACCGAGAGGGGTATTATAGCTAAAACATTTTTCCATTTCAAATATTTTTTGAAAACATGTTCATTTTTAAAAATATGAAATGTTATTCAAAATTTAAATTTCTTTTGGAACACAATTTTTTCAAATTTGCTAACCTTTTTTATGAAAATACTTTGATTTTGTGATTTTTTTTAAATTTTAGGTTCATTTTCCTGAGAGTGCAGACATTTTTTTTCAAAAAGTCCAAAAGTCAAATTTGTGAAAAATTTTCTTGAGAATGTGAACAACTTTGAAAATTTCTGAACATGTCTTTAAAATGGAAACACTTTCCCTAATTTGCGAGCATTATACAAAAAACACAAACATTTTTTCAAGTTTATGAATATTTTTTCCAAATTTACTACTCCCTCCGTCCCATAATATAAGAACGTTTTTCAAGTAATTGTGCTTGGAAAACGTTCTTATATAATGGGACAGAGGGGGAACATTTGTTAAATCATTTCTTATTTTCTAGGGCCTAAGCATTTTTTTCTTTTCATTTTATGTTAATTTATTTTAATACTATTGAAATTGATGATTCTTTGTGAATTTGTTTCAAATTCAAAAAAATGGCAAAACAGAAAATGTTCTTGTTTTCAAATATTGTTTACAATTCGGAAATTTGTTCTGAAAATTCATAAAACGTTATAATTTTTTATATTTTGCTCAAAAATTTAAGAAATTTATGTGTTCTGAAAAAGTAGATATTTTTTTATAGAAGTACGTGGTTTGTAATTTTGGTTCAAAATTTTCATCATTTTTTGGTAAATTGTTAATAATTTTGGAAAAGGTGTTCAAGTTTGTAAAACTTTCATGCATACTTTGAAATTCCAAAATTGTTGACAAATTTCAAGAAATTGTCAGGACAAAAGAAAATGTTCATGTTGATTGATAATGATGTAAATTACAAATACCTCATCTAAATTAGTGTTTTTTTACGACTATGCATAAATGACCCAACTTTTGGAAATATCAGGACATGCCCCAACTTTTGCAAGCAAGTAGGCATATGCCCATTTTAGCTGTCCATGCCTGGTTTGAATGAATTCTGACATCGTATGCACATTGTGACACGTTCTGTCGTTAATTGGCTTTCATCAAGAAAACTCCAGAAAATGAGAAACTTGGCAAAATCCCAAACAATTTGACATGGTGTCTTGAATTGCTCATACATGGCCATGAAAAAATGAGGCCAATTAAGGAATGTCGAGAAATGAGGTGCTCCCAAACAGATCCTTCTGGCCTATCCGAACACTCTTCATTGAATATGGTATTTCTTTGGCAATATTACAACTGACCCAATTTTTGCAAGCAAGTGGGCATGTCCATGTGAGGCATCCATGTCTGGTCTGAATGACTTCCGACACGTATGCACGTTGAAAAAAATTGGGGTCACTGCAAGGATATTGAGAAACAACATGCTCGCAGAAGGAGCCTTCTGTCCCCCTCTCACCCCCATGAACACATTTCGTTCAACATGGTCTATTTTTGTATATCCTTAAAATGATCCCAAATTTTTTCCACAAGGTGGGCATGCCCCTCATAGGCATCCATGGCATGTTTGAACAATTTCCGACGCCGTATGCAAATTGCGACACGTCCAGCCTTTTTTCGCGTTTTCTGACTAAGAAAACTCCAGAAAAATACAAAACTTGTCGAAAACCAAAACAACTTGTCATGGTGCCTTGAATTGGTCATACAAGGTCATGAAAAAAATTAGGGCCATTTTAAGGATGTCGAACAATAACATGCTCTTAGACGGACCCTTCTGGCCAACCTGAACACCCTTCGTTGAGCATGGTGTTTTTGTGGATATTCTTGATATTACCCCAACTTTTATCACTAGGCGGACATGCCAATGGTAGGCATCCATGTTAGGTTTAAACGACTTCCGACACGGTATGCAAGTTGCAACATGTCTAGCCATTTATCGGCTTTTTTTTGACCGAGAAAACTCTAGAAAATGCAAAACTTGTCGAAAACCCAACCAACTTGGCTTCGTGCCTTGAATTGGCCATACAAGGCCATAAAAAAATTGGGGCCATGGATGCCTACCTTGGGCATGTCACTGTTGGGGAACGTAGTAATTTCAAAATTTTCCTACGCACACGCAAGATCATGGTGATGCATAGCAACGAGAGGGGAGAGTGTTGTCTACGTACCCTCGTAGACCGAAGCGGAAGCGATCACAACGTAGAGGAAGTAGTCGTACGTTCTCCTCGCGATCCAACCGATCCCAGCGCCATTACTCCGGCGCCTCCGAGTTCTTGACACACGTACAGCTCGGTGACGCTCCTCGGGCTCCAATCCAGTAGAGCTTCGGGGAGGGAGAGTTCCATCAGCACGACGGCGTGGTGACGATCTTGATGTTCTACCGACGCAGGGCTTCGCCTAAGCACCGCTACGATATGACCGAGGTGGATTATGGTGGAGGGGGGCACCGCACACGGCTAAGGAACGATCTCAAGGATCAACTTGTGTGTTCTAGGGTGCCCCCCCTGCCCCCGTATATAAAGGAGCAAGGGGGAGGCCGGCCGGCCCTAGGAGGTGCGCCAAGGGAGGGGGAAGTCCTCCTCCTAGTGGGAGTAGGACTCCCCTTTCCTAGTCCAACTAGGAAGGAGGAAGGGGGAAGGAAGGAGAGGGAGAGGGAGAGGGAAAGGGGGGGGCGCGCCCCTCCCTCCTTGTCCTATTCGGACTCCCTTGGGGGGGGGGGCGCCACCACCTGGTGCGGCCCTCTCTCTCCCCTCTTGGCCCACTAAGGCCCATAACTTCCCCGGGGGGGTTCCGGTAACCCCTCCGGCACTCCGGTTTTCTCCGGAAACTTCCGGAACCTTTCCGGTGTCCGAATATAGCCGTCCAATATATCAGTCTTTATGTCTCGACCATTTCGAGACTCCTAGTCATGTCCGTGATCACATCCGGGACTCCGAACTCCTTCGGTACATCAAAATACACAAACTCATAATATAACCGTCATCGAAACCTTAAGCGTGCGGACCCTACGGTTCGAGAACAATGTAGACATGACCGAGACACGTCTCCGGTCAATAACCAATAGCGGGACCTGGATGCCCATATTGGTTCCTACATATTCTACGAAGATCTTTATCGGTCAGACCGCATAACAACATACGTTGTTCCCTTTGTCATCGGTATGTTACTTGCCCGAGATTCGATCATCGGTATCCAATACCTAGTTCAATCTCGTTACCAGCAAGTCTCTTTACTCGTTCCATAATACATCATCTCACAGCTAACTCATTAGTTGTAATGCTTGCAAGGCTTAAGTGATGTGTATTACCGAGAGGGCCCAGAGATACCTCTCCACAATCGGAGTGACAAAACCTAATCTCGAAATACGCCAACCCAACATCTGCCTTTGGAGACACCTGTAGTACTCCTTTATAATCACCCAGTTACGTTGTGACGTTTGGTAGCACCCAAAGTGTTCCTCCGGTAAACGGGAGTTGCATAATCTCATAGTTATAGGAACATGTATAAGTCATGAAGAAAAGCAATAGCAACATACTAAACGATCGGGTGCTAAGCTAATGAAATGGGTCATGTCAATCAGATCATTCAACTAATGATGTGACCTCGTTAATCAAATAACAACTCATTGTTCATGGTTAGGAAACATAACCATCTTTGATTAACGAGCTAGTCAAGTAGAGGCATACTAGTGACACTTTGTTTGTCTATGTATTCACACATGTATTATGTTTCCGGTTAATACAATTCTAGCATGAATAATAAACATTTATCATGAAATAAGGAAATAAATAATAACTTTATTATTGCCTCTAGGGCATATTTCCTTCAGTCTCCCACTTGCACTAGAGTCAATAATCTAGATCACATCACCATGTGATTAACATCGATAGTTCACATCATCATGTGACCAACACCCAAAGGGTTTACTAGATTTAGTAATCTAGTTCACATCGCTATGTGATTAACACCCAAGGAGTACTAAGGTGTGATCATGTTTTGCTTGTGAGAGAATCTTAGTCAACGGGTCTGCCACATTCAGATCCACATGTATTTTGCAAATTTCTATGTCAACAATGCTATGCATGGAGCTACTCTAGCTAATTGCTCCCACTTTCAGTATGTATCTAGACCGAGACTTAGAGTCATCTAGATTAGTGTCAAACTTGCATCGGCGTAACCCTTTACGACAAACCTTTTTCCACTTCCATAATCGAGAAACATATCCTTATTTCACTAAGGATAATTTTGACCGCTGTCCAGTGATCTACTCCTAGATCACTATTGTACTCCCTTGCCAAACTCAGTGGTAGTGCATACAATAGATCTGGTATACAGCATGGCATACTTTATAGAACCTATGACTGAGGCATAGGGAATGACTTTCATTCT
This sequence comes from Triticum aestivum, assembly GCF_018294505.1. Lineage (NCBI taxonomy): Eukaryota > Viridiplantae > Streptophyta > Magnoliopsida > Poales > Poaceae > Triticum > Triticum aestivum. The sequence goes on from NC_057809.1 coordinate 173,475,214, forward strand.
CTTTCTATTTTCTGCCGTGGTCGGGCTTTGAGTCTTACTCAACTTCACACCTTGTAACACAGGCAAGAACTCTTTCTTTGACTGTTCCATTTTGAACTACTTCAAAATCTTGTCAAGGTATGTACTCATTGGAAAAACTTATCAAGCGTCTTGATCTATCTCTATAAATCTTGATACTCAATATGTAAGTAGCTTTACCGAAGTCTTTCTTTGAAAAACTCCTTTCAAACACTCCTTTATGCTTTACAGAATAATTCTACATTATTTTCGATCAACAATATGTCATTCACATATACTTTATCAGAAATGCTGTAGTGCTACCACTCACTTTCTTGTAAATACAGGCTTCATCGCAAGTCTGTATAAAACTATATGCTTTGATCAACTCATCAAAGCGTATATTCCAACTCCGAGATGCTTGCACCAGTCCACAGATGGATCGCTGGAGCTTGCACATTTTGTTAGCACCTTTCGGATTGACAAAACCTTCTGCTGCATCATATACAACTCTTCTTTAATAAATCCATTAAGGAATGCAGTTTTGTTTATCCATTTGCCAGATTTCATAAAATGCGGCAATTACTAACATGATTCAGACAGACTCAAGCATAGATACGAGTGAGAAGCTCTCATCGTAGTCAACACCTTGAACTTGTCGAAAACCTTTTGCGACAATTCTAGCTTTGTAGATAGTAACACTACTATCAGCGTCCGTCTTCCTCTTGAAGATCCATTTATTCTCAATTGCTTGCCGATCATCGGGCAAGTCAACCAAAGTCCATACTTTGTTCTCATACATGGATCCCATCTCAGATTTCATGGCTTCAAGCCACTTTGCGGAATCTGGGCTCACCATCGCTTCTTCATAGTTCGTAGGTTCATCATGATCTAGTAGCATGACTTCCAGAACAGGATTACCGTACCACTCTGGCGCGGATCTTACTCTGGTTGATCTACGAGGTTCAGTAGTATCTTGATCTGAAGCTTCATGATCATTATCATTGGCTTCCTCACTAACTGGTGTAGGTGTCACTGAAACAGTTTTCTGTGTTGAACTACTTTCCAGTAAGGGAGCAGGTACAGTTACCTCGTCAAGTTCCACTTTCCTACCACTCACTTCTTTCGAGAGAAACTCCTTCTCTAGAAATGATCCATTCTTAGCAACGAATGCCTTGCCTTCGGATCTGTGATAGAAGGTGTACCCAACAGTTTCCTTTGGGTATCCTATGAAGACACATTTCTCCGATTTGGGTTCGAGCTTATCAGGTTGAAGTTTTTTTTTACATAAGCATCGCAGCCCCAAACTTTAAGAAACGACAACTTTGGTTTCTTGCCAAACCACAGTTCATAAGGCGTCGTCTCAACAGATTTTGATGGTGCCCTATTAACGTGAATGCAGCTGTCTCTAATGCATAACCCCAAAATGATAGTGGTAGATCGGTAAGAGACATCATAGATCGCACCATATCTAATAAAGTACGGTTATGACGTTTGGACACACCATTACATTGTGGTGTTCCAGGTGGCGTGAGTTTGTGAAACTATTCCACATTGTTTTAATTGAAGACCAAACTCGTAACTCAAATATTTGTCTCCGCGATCAGATCGTAGAAACTTTATTTTCTTGTCACGATGATTTTCCACTTCACTCTGAAATTCTTTGAACTTTTCAAATGTTTCAGACTTATGTTTCATCAAGTAGATATACCCATATCTGCTCAAATCATCTATGAAGTTCAGAAAATAACGATACTTGCCGTGAGCCTTAACACTCATCGGACTGCATACATCAGTATGTATTATTTCCAATAAGTCAGTTGCTCGCTCCAGAGAACGGAGTCTTAGTCATCTTGCCCATGAGGCATGGTTCGCAAGCATCAAGTGATTCATAATCATGTGATTCCAAAATCCCATCAGCATGGAGTTTCTTCATGCGCTTTACACCAATATGACCTAAACGGCAGTGCTACAAATAAGCTGCACTATCATTATTAACTTTGCATCTTTTGGTTTCAATATTATGATTATGTGTATCACTACGATCGAGATCCAACGAACTATTTTCATTGGGTGTGTAACCATATAAGGTTTTATTCATGTAAATAGAACAACAATTTATTCTCTTACTTAAATGAATAACCGTATTACAATAAACATGATCAAATCATATTCATGCTCAACGCAAACACCAAATAACACTTATTCAGGTTCAACACTAATCCCGAAAGTATAGGGGAGTGTGCGATGATGATCATATCAATCTTGGAACTACTTCCAACACACATCGTCACTTCACCCTTAACTAGTCTCTGTTTATTCTGCAACTCCCGTTTCGAGTTACTAATCTTAGCAACTACACTAGTATCAAATACTGAGGGGTTGCTATAAACACTAGTAAAGTACACATCAATAACATGTATATCAAATATACTTATGTTCACTTTGCCATCCTTATTATCTGCCAATCACTTGGGGTAGTTCCGCTTCCAGTGACCAGTCCCTTTGCAGTAGAAACACTTAGTCTCAGGTTTAGGACCAGACTTGGGCTTCTTCACTTGAGCAGCAACTTGCTTGCTGTTCTTCTTGAAGTTCCCCTTCTTCCCTCTGCCCTTTTCTTGAAACTAGTGGTCTTGTCTACCATCAACACTTGATATTTTTCTCGATTTCTACCTTCGTCAATTTCCGCATTACGAAGAGCTTGGGAATCGTTTCCGTTATCCCTTGCATATCATAGTTTATCACGAAGTTCTACTAACTTGGTGATGGTGACTAGAGAATTCTGTCAATCACTATCTTATCTGGAAGATTAACTCCCACTTGATTCAAGCGATTGTAGTACCCAGACAATCTGAGCACATGCTCACTAGTTGAGCGATTCTCCTCCATCTTTTAGCTATAGAACTTGTTGGAGACTTCATATCTCTCAACTCGAGTATTTGCTTGAAATATTAGCTTCAACTCCTGGAACATCTCATATGATCCATGACGTTCAAAACGTTTTTGAAGTCCCGATTCTAAGCCGTTAAGCATGGTGCACTTAAACTATCAAGTAGTCATCATTTGAGCAAGCCAAACGTTCATAACGTCTGCATCTGCTCCTGCAATAGGTCCGTCACCTAGCGGTGCATCAAGGACATAATTCTTCTGTGCAGCAATGAGGATAAACCTCAGATCACGGATCCAATCCGCATCTTTGCTACTAACATCTTTCAACACAATTTTCTCTAGGAACATATCAGAATAAACATATGAAAGCAACAACGCGAGCTATTGATCTACAACATAGATATGCTAATACTACCAGGACTAAGTTCATGATAAATTAAAGTTCAATTAATCATATTACTAAAGAACTCCCACTTAGATAGACATCCCTCTAATCCTCTAAGTGATCACGTGATCCAAATCAACTAAACCATGACCGATCATCACGTGAGATGGAGTAGTTTTCAGTGGTGAACATCGTTATGTTGATCATATCTACTATATGATTCACGCTCGACCTTTCGGTCTCCGTGTTCCGAGGCCATATCTGCATATGCTAGGCTCGTCAAGTTTAACCTGAGTATTCTGCGTGTGCAAAAACTGGCTTGCACCCGTTGTAGATGGACGTAGAGCTTATCACACCCGATCATCACATGGTGTCTGGGCACGACGAACTTTGGCAACGGTGCATACTCAGGGAGAACACTTCTTGATAATTTAGTGAGAGATCATCTTATAATGCTACCGTCAATCAAAGCAAAATAAGATGCATAAAAAGATAAACATCACATGCAATCAATATAAGTGATATGATATGGCCATCATCATCTTGTGCCTGTGATCTCCATCTCCGAAGCACCGTCATGATCACCATCGTCACCGGCGCAACACCTTGATCTCCATCGTAGCATCGTTGTCGTCTCGCCAATCTTATGCTTCCACGACTATCACTACCGTTTAGTAATAAAGTAAAGCATTACATCGTGATTGCATTGCATACAATAAAGCGACAACCATATGGCTCCTGCCAGTTGCCGATAACTCGGTTACAAAACATGATCATGTCATACAATAAAATTCAGCATCATGCCTTGACCATATCACATCACAACATGCCCTGCAAAAACAAGTTAGACATCCTCTACTTTGTTGTTGCATGTTTTACGTGGCTGCTACGGGCTTAAGTAAGAACCAATCTCACCTACGCATCAAAACCACAACGATAGTTTGTCAAATAGACTCCGTTTTAACCTTCGCAAGGACCGGGCGTAGCCATACTTGGTTCAACTAAAGTTGGAGAGGCAGTCGCCCGCAAGCCATCTCTGTGCAAAGCACGTCGAGGGAACCGGTCTCGCGTAAGCGTACGCGTAAGGTTGGTCCGGGTCGTCTCGTCCAACAATACCGCCGAACCAAAGTATGACATGCTGGTAGGCAGTATGACTTGTATCGTCCACAACTCACTTGTGTTCTACTCGTGCATATAACATCAACATAAATAACCTAGGCTCGGATGCCACTGTTGGGGAACGTAGTAATTTCAAAATTTTCCTACGCACACGCAAGATCATGGTGATGCATAGCAACGAGAGGGGAGAGTGTTGTCTACGTACCCTCGTAGACCGAAGCGGAAGCGATCACAACGTAGAGGAAGTAGTCGGACGTTCTCCTCGCGATCCAACCGATCCCAGCGCCGTTACTCCGGCGCCTCCGAGTTCTTGACACACGTACAGCTCGGTGACGCTCCTCAGGCTCCAATCCAGTAGAGCTTCGGGGAGGGAGAGTTCCGTCAGCACGACGGCGTGGTGACGATCTTGATGTTCTACCGACGCAGGGCTTCGCCTAAGCACCGCTACGATATGACCGAGGTGGATTATGGTGGAGGGGGGCACCGCACACGGCTAAGGAACGATCTCAAGGATCAACTTGTGTGTTCTAGGGTGCCCCCCTGCCCCCGTATATAAAGGAGCAAGGGGGAGGCCGGCCGGCCCTAGGAGGTGCGCCAAGGGAGGGGGAAGTCCTCCTCCTAGTGGGAGTAGGACTCCCCTTTCCTAGTCCAACTAGGAAGGAGGAAGGGGGAAGGAAGGAGAGGGAGAGGGAGAGGGAAAGGGGGGGCCGCGCCCCTCCCTCCTTGTCCTATTCGGACTCCCTTGGGGGGGGGGCGCCACCACCTGGTGCGGCCCTCTCTCTCCCCTCTTGGCCCACTAAGGCCCATAACTTCCCCGGGGGGGTTCCGGTAACCCCTCCGGCACTCCGGTTTTCTCCGGAAACTTCCGGAACCTTTCCGGTGTCCGAATATAGCCGTCCAATATATCAATCTTTATGTCTCGACCATTTCGAGACTCCTCGTCATGTCCGTGATCACATCCGGGACTCCGAACTCCTTCGGTACATCAAAATACACAAACTCATAATATAACCGTCATCGAAACCTTAAGCGTGCGGACCCTACGGTTCGAGAACAATGTAGACATGACTGAGACACGTCTCCGGTCAATAACCAATAGCGGGACCTGGATGCCCATATTGGTTCCTACATATTCTACGAAGATCTTTATCGGTCAGACCGCATAACAACATACGTTGTTCCCTTTGTCATCGGTATGTTACTTGCCCGAGATTCGATCGTCGGTATCCAATACCTAGTTCAATCTCGTTACCGGCAAGTCTCTTTACTCGTTCCGTAATACATCATCTCACAGCTAACTCATTAGTTGTAATGCTTGCAAGGCTTAAGTGATGTGTATTACCGAGAGGGCCCAGAGATACCTCTCCGACAATCGGAGTGACAAAACCTAATCTCGAAATACGCCAACCCAACATCTGCCTTTGGAGACACCTATAGTACTCCTTTATAATCACCCAGTTACGTTGTGACGTTTGGTAGCACCCAAAGTGTTCCTCCGGTAAACGGGAGTTGCATAATCTCATAGTTATAGGAACATGTATAAGTCATGAAGAAAAGCAATAGCAACATACTAAACGATCGGGTGCTAAGCTAATAAAATGGGTCATGTCAATCAGATCATTCAACTAATGATGTGACCTCGTTAATCAAATAACAACTCATTGTTCATGGTTAGGAAACATAACCATCTTTGATTAACGAGCTAGTCAAGTAGAGGCATACTAGTGACACTTTGTTTGTCTATGTATTCACACATGTATTATGTTTCCGGTTAATACAATTCTAGCATGAATAATAAACATTTATCATGAAATAAGGAAATAAATAATAACTTTATTATTGCCTCTAGGGCATATTTCCTTCAGTCACCTGCTGGAAAAAGTTAGGGTCATTTCAAGAATGTCCAAAAAAACATCATGTTCAATGTAGCGTGCCCGTGTAGGCACCCATGCAAGGTTTGAAGGAAAAAGTATTTAAAATCATAATTTATATAGGTACATAAAACTATCATTTTAAGTTTTTAACATAACTAATAAATACAAAATGATAAAATCGAAAACAGAGTTAAATTCATAACTAATAATTATTTAAAGGAAAAAAGAATTTAAATTCATGATTTTTAAAACAGTTACTTAAAACTGTTATTTTGGTATTTCAAATTTTTGAACAAGTTTCAAAAAGAATAATAAAGTTTAATAAGGCGAAAAATAAATTAATGAAAAAAGATAAAAAAAACTCAGGCCTTGCCCAACTAAGCGACGGCATCGCTCCTGTCGGGCGCCTATTGGAATTTGTTCAGAAATTCAAAAATGTTCCCATCTTCAAAATCGAATGTTCACAAATTAAAAATGTTTGGGAAAATTTAGAACATTTTTTTATTTCAATTTTTTGTTCACATTTCTGAAAAATATTTTGAAATTTAATTTTTTGTTCGTGTTCTCCAAAAGTGTTTGTTTTCACAATTTTGTTCGTCCTTTTGAAAAACTTATACGCACATTGATATTCTGAACAATTTTTGGAAGGCACAAACATTTGTTTTGAAATTACCTTACAATTTTCGAAAATGCGAATATTTTTAATTTATGAACAAATTTGAAAAGAACAAACTTATTGAAATTTTGAACAGCATTTTGAAAGCGTGAGTATTTTTTGAAAAAGAAGGAAGAAACGTAACCGGAAAACATATAACCGAAAATAAACAAATAAACAGAAACTATGGAAAAAATAGCGCTTCACAAAGTGTTCCTAAAATCTTTTTAAAATTCCCAGCTTATCAGTTACTTAAAGTGTCTAGTGTTACATCGTTCGCTAAAGGCATGCTGTTGCACTGATTGTATACGCACTTTATTATGTTGGGCGTCACGGGATCGATTCCCATGTTGCGCCGTATATACGTTACAAAAGTAGATACAAATTGTCCAAAGTCGAAATTGCCCTTTATACTTTTTAAGGGGATTGTACCGAAGCAGGTCTCGGAACAGAAATCGAATATAGTAGTTCTGAACGGCAGAGACATGAAATAAAGTCCACGATAACCCAACATAGTTAGTTCAAACTCGATGCTAAACATAGATAGGTAGGAATGGCCTGGCAAGCATTGCTTACTCCTCCTCGGCCAAGGCATTGGCACGTGTTGTGGCAGCGCCGTTCTCAGGGCCCCAATGGCGACAGGAGGGCTCGACGTGGCGCCTCAGAGGCGGTGATGGCATTGCAATTGGCTCTCCAGCATGGAGCGGTTGGGTTTACTGATACAGACTTTGATCGCCAAAGATGAGTATGATGAAAGAGAATTTTTAGGCCATGTCCTAAAGAAAACAGGGGCAGCAAACAGGACATGTAATGCAAGCCGTTGGGGCATTTTCCTTTTTGGGCACTTTGACACTTCGTAGGGATTGGACATGAGTTTACCAACTCTGTTGGAGATGCTCTTACATCATTATCTCACGTATCAATTTTAACATGCTTATTGTACATCTTTTGTTTTCAAAGAGTAGGATACTATATTTCAAAACACAGAATACATACATTGAAGTAGTTTCTTCAAATCATTCATGGAGATTTTCAAGGGCTGTTAACACGCTTAGTGAAGACATTTTGGCTCCTGGAACTTAGCACAACTCGTTGTCTGTCTCAAGGACCAGGCCCACTTGTTTCCGATGATCCAGCGCGCTCCACCATGATATCATAGAGTTGTCGGCCGTTCTGTGTTGTGAAATGAATTAAACCCAGTATGTAAGAATGAAGCTGTTGAGCTTATGGTTAACGAGTGGACTTACGAAAATCACTGGGAAGAAATGAATTTGGCCTTCGGGTTTTGTTTGGGTCTCTTTGAAGTAAACTAGGATAGGAAATTGCGGCCACCATAGTTCCCAGTTCACAAATGTTGAGTACCTATGCAATGTGTGCAATGTTAGAAAATACCGTAAAGCTTTTACCATCATAAGATAGATTAACTGGACAAGACAGTACAATCCTTGGTACAGAGCATATGAAGTATGCTTACTTCCAACGGTTCTTGCCACCAACAAACACGTTTTCGCCTGACTCCTGCAGCTGATTGCCCACTTTCACTTCCTATATAATACAAACTTATGAAGTTTGAGATGTGAAACATGTATAGTACCATCTGCAACAACTGAGTATTGAAAGAATGAAATCCTTATGTTATGGAAAGGAGAAGCATCATTCAAGAAGAAATATTAATGCTTCAGCTAGTAAGACCCAACGCGATATCCAACAAGTGACTAGTAGAATGGCAACTTGTACATAACAGATTTACTTAGCTTTGTTGTGAGCATTTTCCAAACTTACAACCAACAATTTTATACATGTTTTGTGCATATTCCTCTCACATAGACAAAGTGCACTAACCAGGGAATCATCATCAAAGACGAACCTAACTCTAGTAGTCTGCAAAAAAAAAAGTGAACACATCAGTCTCAGCATGAACATAGAAATAAATCATACCTAAGAAATGATCAGGATAAGTTAGTTTCTCTGATTTATCAGTAACATCGGCCCTCGCTTTTAGAGCAGCATGAATAGCAAATGCTGGCAGTGGTTCCTTTCAGAGGAATATGTTAAGACGAAAAATCAGTGTCAATCTGATGATGGTGGAGCTCAATATGTTCTCAGTGAATAACCCGATTTGAGCTGGAATGAGGCTACTTATAGATTTGAGTGTTTTTTCGAGAACTGTGATATGGATGATCCATGACTTTACACTGTTTAGTTACATATGCACTGTGGAGACAAAAAACTCGTAGAATATAGTACAATCGTACATGTTTTTCAGCTATAACTCAAACAGATAGTCTAAAAGCAGAGACCTGAAACAAGAGAAGCAGCCCCAGTAGGCCTACAGGTGCAGCGGCAAGAAGATTGTCTGCATATGCAAACACACCAGATATCCCTGTATTTCGACAAAATAGTGGTTATATATCTTCTTTTAGTTTGACATAGAATTACATTTCCAGAGAACAGAGATGTTCTATATACTTACTACCTCCAGAGCTCACCAAGTATAGCGATCGGTAACCGATAGTCTGGGTCCGGGACGACCGTTTCTCTGGTGGTCTTCTTCGCGGTCTTTCTCCCAAACTGCGAAGAAGGGGAGGACAACACAGGTTACCAGATTGATGCAAATAGAAGATTGAAAGTAGAGTACACCACGGAGGTAGTACTTCACAAAGATGTTTGTGAGCTAACCAGAGATACTATTGGTGTGCTTCGGTGTTGCTTCCGGCCCTGTCTCCTCATACCAGCAAAATGCCCCTTGCATGGTAGATTTGCAGTGCTCCATGATGGACCAGCTGAAACCACATGTCTAGCTGAAGATGTATAAAAGGAAAAAAAAGGTCATGTCACTGGATGTGCTTTACATTGGACTGCCTTCATTCATTCAGGAAGCACATATGCAAGACATGAACTAATGTTTTTTTCTGCAGCGAAATTAACAAACATTTCTACTCGATTCCAATTTACTGCGAGTTCAGATGAGCAGCATGTGCCCAAGCAACACAGGGCCTATCCAAACCCTATCCAGCCTAACCAAGCAGAAGCCACCGCTTTGAGCTCGGAATCACTACGCGGGCAGAGGTGCTACGCTGGACGGCAAGAACTTCAGTGAGAGGGGAGTCATCGGAGGTAGGTGGGTACCTCTGGGCGGAGTGGCGAGGAAGAGGGGAGAAGATAACGAGAGAGTGGTCGCCATGGCTGCTGCTCCTCTCCTCTCCGCCGCTCGCTCGCTTCCTCCTTTCCTCTCGTCGTCTGGGGGCGGCCCTGAATCGTCACGGATGCAAGCGCGCATGGTGCCCAGGGCCCGAGAGGCCCAGGCTAATTCGGTGGGCCGGCTCTTAGGTGGGCTACAGAAGAAGTACGTCAGGTACCGCTGTTGGGCTTCACCCAAAACGACAGTTTTTCCTCGAAAAAAAAACACCCAAAACGACAGTTTTGTGTAGACACGTGGCGTTCGCTGCTGATCATCTTGGGGAGCAAGCCTAGAGTTTTTCCGTCCCCGTTCGGTTGGCTAACCGATTTTAAAATATACTCTCTCCGTTTAGTTGACTCTAAATTTTCTGATTTCGACCCCGCAGCTTCCACGTCTCTACACAAATACTACTAGTATAACCAAGCCCCAAAAGAAAATTCACGTGGTCATATGCCTGGTTAGGGCGGCCTAACCTTTGTTTGGTGGCAAAAGGTGCATTAAATAATATACTCTTCTATGCTAGGCTTTTCATCGTCGACCCTTAGTACAATATGGAATGTGGATGCAGGTCTTGGAAAACTAGTCACACATGAATGATACATCACACCCGGAAGTGTCAAAGACGCTTCTGTTCACGAGAGGTCGACGATGACACACACAAATACATTTTGTTCGGTGAGAGAAGGGGAGTTATTGAATCTGTCCACGAGAAGAAATAAAAATAGAAATAGAATGCAAAATAGACATTCCCGGTCCCGATACGTGCGGAGTGCAAAATAGACATTCCCGGGGGGCTCGGAGCGGAAGGACAGGAAAAAGAGCCGGCGCTTTATTAGGGTAAGGCAACTCCAAATTGCTGGCTCCCGTCCCTCTCCGAGCATTCGCCGCTTCCCCCCCGACCCTCTCGATCCGCCCACCTTCCCCTTCCCCTTCCCCACGCGTAAGCCTCCCTGAACTCTGAAACTTCCCTGTCGAATTCGCCGCGTCCCTCCGCGCGTTTGATCTGCCAGTTGCTTCTGATCCATCCGCCGCGCCGCAGCGACTTGCAATCGCGGCTCTCTTGATTTTTTTTTTCGAATTTACGTACGGCCATTAGGAATCCCGCGAGGTGCTCCGTTCTTTTTCTGTGTTTTTCTCTGATGGATGCTGGAATTTTGGATCGGCGCCGTTTCCGCGCGATTTTCCGTTGTTGTTTTCGGTTCTGGAGGAATCTAGGAGCCAATGCTACGATGTGTTTTCTGGGCGTGCTCGTGGTCGCTGTGATTTTTTTTATCTGCTGGATTTTTGGTTGGTTCGGTGGAGCCCTAGGGTCTGATTAAACCATCTTGTTCGTGCTCTGTGCAGCTGTGGTAGCCGCGTGCTCCGTCCATGGCGTTCTTCCGGGGCCTCGCCGCGGTCTCGAGGCTGCGATCCCGTATGGTGAGTCAATCCGTCAGAACCCGCGGGTTGCATCGGGTGGGGATGCACCCTGTAAGCGTTTGTTAATGCTGATTTTTTTTGTTGTTGTTGCCAGGGGCAGGATGCCACCACGCTTGGTGGTGTGAGATGGCTGCAGATGCAGAGCGCTTCCGATCTCGTAAGACAACAATCTTCCTGTTCTGTTCTGCGCTTGAATTTGTATGGGATACTGTGATTGGAAACTGCTGGTCGCTGTTTGATGGCTGGATTTTTTGAGAGGGGGATTTTTATTTTTTCTGAACATGACGCTGACGTGTTTCTGAAAATGCAGGATCTTAGGTCCCAGCTGCAGGAAATGATTCCGGAGCAACAGGTTTGTGGCTCACTCGTGCATTCTCTTGTAAAGTTGGAAAGTACTCGTGGTATCTGATTCCTTATCTTCTCTTTTTACCAACCCCTGTTATTTGCTCAACCAGTGTTAACCCTGTCAGTTCATGTGATTCTGTGTCACAGCATGCTTAGTTTCTGCTCCCAAATAGTGTAGAACACCATTTATTCGCAAATGCCATGGTGTAACATGCTAGCAAATAATAATTGTTGCAAACTAGTAGCATTTAATACCTTAACGCCTTTAAGGAACAAATTTACCTTGGTTCAAATATATTATGCCTGCGCTGCACTAGATTGTGTTACCTTCCTACAACAACAACAACAACAAAGCCTTTAGTCCCAAACAAGTTGGGGTAGGCTAGAGGTGAAACCCATAAGATCTCGCAACCAACTCATGGCTCTGGCACATGGATAGCAAGCTTCCACGCACCCCTGTCCATAGCTAGCTCTTTGGTGATACTCCAATCCTCCAGGTCTCTCTTAACGGGCTCCTCCCATGTCAAATTCGGTCTACCCCGCCCTCTCTTGACATTCTCCGCACGCTTTAGCCGTCCGCTATGCACTGGAGCTTCTGGAGGCCTGCGCTGAATATGCCCAAACCATCTCAGACAATGTTGGACAAGCTTCTCCTCAATTGGTGCTACCCCAACTCTATCTCGTATATCATCATTCCGGACTCGATCCTTCCTCGTGTGGCCACACATCCATCTCAGCATACGCATCTCCGCCACACCTAACTGTTGAACATGTCGCCTTTTAGTCGGCCAACACTCCGCGCCATACAACATTGTGGATTGAACCGCCGTCCTGTAGAACTTGCCTTTTAGCTTTTGTGGCACTCTCTTGTCACAGAGAATGCCAGAAGCTTGGCGCCACTTCATCCATCCGGCTTTGATTCGATGGTTCACATCTTCATCAATACCCCCATCCTCCTGCAACATTGACCCCAAATACCGAAAGGTGTCCTTCAGAGGTGCCACCCGGCCATCAAGGCTAACCTCCTCCTCCTCACACCTAGTAGTACTGAAACCGCACATCATGTACTCGGTTTTAGTTCTACTAAGCCTAAACCCTTTCGATTCCAAGGTTTGTCTCCATAACTCTAACTTCCTATTTACCCCCGTCCGACTATCGTCAACTAGCACCACATCGTCCGCAAAGAGCATTCACCATGGGATATCTCCTTGTATATCCCTTGTGACCTCATCCATCACCAATGCAAAAAGATAAGGGCTCAAAGCTGACCCCTGATGCAGTCCTATCTTAATCGGGAAGTCATCGGTGTCGACCTCACTTGTTTGAACACTTGTCACAACATTATCATACATGTCCTTGATGAGTGTAATGTACTTTGCTGGGACTTTGTGTTTCTCCAAGGCCCACCACATGACATTCCGCGGTATCTTATCATAGGCCTTCTCCAAGTCAATGAACACCATATGCAAGTCCTGATATGAAAATAAATTAGAAGATTAGCCAATTACGCTCTTAGTATTATTAGTTTCACAAAGTTCAGTTTTGCACTTGAGTTTAAAGAAACAGAATCAGAATATTCAGAGCATGTGTTGGAGAGGTGCTACTTGGATTCGTCCGTCTTCGCCGCTCTAACCACTTGTTTTTATGAAAGAATAATTCTGTCGGTTCAAAGTTATTTCATGTTGATTGCATTTTGTTACAGGACCGCTTGAAGAAACTAAAGTCAGAGCATGGAAAGGTCCAGCTTGGAAACATAACTGTGGACATGGTATGCATTTAGTAACATTTTTCTTTAAAAACTCTGTTTCTATGCCCGGCCTAATTCTGAACAATGCTTCGTCTTTCTCCAGGTCCTTGGTGGGATGAGAGGGATGACTGGAATGCTCTGGGAAACATCTTTACTTGACCCGGAGGAGGTGTCCTTTAATTGCTCTGCTTTGTAGTGCCATGGGTGCTATAATAAGACAAATTAAATATTAGCTTGTATATCTAGGAATTTTCTGTGGGTTAGAAAATATATTATTTGATTATCTTGAGATCTCCAGTCAAGTTTCTGTGCCGAACCTGAGCTTAATCTATCACTGTATGCTGCAATATGTATCACTTTCCAGAATTGACTATAGCACAAACTTGATTAATTCGTCATACATCAACTTGCTTGACTACAAGAGCATAATCCTTTATGATTTATATTTGAGCATGCCTCCCTCATTGCAGAGTTTTGATAGAATTAGTTCTTAGTTTGGTTTGAGATATTTAATTTTATGCATCACTGTATATCTCTGTTGATGCCTGTAATTTATGTGCTTTCTATTCAGGGTATTCGATTTAGAGGTCTCTCTATTCCAGAGTGCCAGAAAGTACTGCCGGCTGCAGTTAAAGATGGAGAACCTTTACCTGAGGGTCTCCTTTGGCTTCTTTTGACCGGAAAGGTTTGACTTGTTATGAAACATGTACCCCTTTTTAGTTTAGTGGTCTATGAAAATAGCTCCTTCGAAAATAGGAGGTATAATCTGTTCATTGATGTAGTAGATGACATAACGTCTTGGTTGACTTTCCTGTTATACATGGGACTTCGTCTATTTTGAGTGTGCCATGTTCTCCCTCTATTTTGTAAACTTTTAAGTGTTTAGCGTGCGCTGATTGGTCATTGCTTGTTTCAGGTGCCAACCAAGGAGCAAGTTGATGCTCTATCAAAGGAGTTGCTTAGCCGTTCGATTGTTCCAGGTCCCTTGTCACCCCTGCTCAGTATCAGTGTTGTAGAGTTCATATGTAGTCATAGATGACCAGAAAGATTAGGAAGTCATGTTGCTATCAAATAGTCAAGTTTTATTATCTGAGTACACATAAACATCATCCTGAATTTCTGGTATAGTATAGCTTAATGGGAAAAGCTGAGGGGGAACTTCCACTTTCTTTGTGAATCTGTATATAAGCTGTTGCTAACTCTTTTGATGTTTGGTAGTAGTTTGAAAGTGTAAGCTGTTATTAACTCCACTGAAATTTAGCAGTCGAAAGTTAGTATACAAGACATTCATTTGTTCCAGATCCATTGATGTTCTGCATTGACAACTTGTGTTTTCCTTGGATAGAATAACTTGGATTTTTGTTACTCAATCTTGAAATTTTGGTTTTGAGTTTCTTGAATATATTCAATTTCACAATTTTTGTGGCAGGGACACTGACACACTGTTCTGTAAAGTTGCATTGCTTATAAATATTTGCTCTGTTTCTCAATTGTGATATCCTCTCACGCGGCTTATTTGACTTGCATGCAGGTTATGTCTATAAGGCGATAGATGCTCTCCCTGTTACTGCTCATCCAATGACACAGTTTACCACAGGAGTGATGGCACTCCAAGTAAGCCCTTTGTATTTTATGTTATTGTTAATTATCACTGTTCTGAAATGAAGAACACATTGCATTGGGTGTACTGAGTTGTGAAGTGCCATTAGAAAGAAATAAGAATCAAAACTACAGAAGGTGTGCGGAATTCTTTTAGACCCCCCAAGTGAGTTAATTTGGTCTGTTCTATTTTAACACTATTTCAGGTTGAGAGTGAATTTCAAAAGGCTTACGACAAGGGAATGCCCAAAACAAAGTATGCTTGAGCTCTAATGCCTTGAAATTTGTTCATCTGCTCAATGGTGATCTTGCATGTCATTTATGGTGTTCTTTTTTTGCATAGGTTCTGGGAGCCTACATACGAAGATTGCTTAAATTTGATTGCTCGGCTTCCACAAGTGGCTTCATATGTTTACCGGAGGTAGCTTTTCTTCTATCAGATGCACTGTATTGTACTCCCTCTGTAAACAAATATAAGAGCGTTTAGATCACTAAAGTAGTGATTTAAACGCTCTTATATTTGTTTACAGAGGGAGTACTACACTAACTGGAGCATGTTATTGCTCAATTAAGATTTTTCCTAATTAGTACACTTGGTATTATTTTTTGTGCTGCAATTGAAATAATCCTATTGCTCTGGTTTTCTGAAGGATTTTCAAGGATGGGAAAGCTATTGCAGCTGATAATACACTGGACTACGCAGCGAATTTTTCACACATGCTTGGTTTTGATGACCCAAAAATGCTGGAGTTGATGCGCCTATACATAACAATTCACACGTAATTTCGTCGATCCTTGTTTATGTTTCTATATTTATCTCTGAAGGATGTACGTTGATTTTCCCTCATACTACTACCTGTTTTCTTGCAGTGATCATGAAGGCGGGAATGTCAGTGCTCATACAGGGCATCTGGTAATATTTTCTTCCTTCCATCGATCTTGAATTTTTTCTTGTTAGTGTTCCCACCATTGTCTTGAACTGCCAAAGCATGACTGCTGGCTACAGTACGGAAATATGATTTGGCTGCATCATTGTGTGTATCGTATATACACTACAGTTTGGCATGCACTGTTGCATCATACATCACTGCTGCTTGAATGTGTTTGTGATTTATCAACCATGACGCATGTCTGATAAAGTAGTTATCATGGTTCCTAGACAAACACTTGTGACCAGAGAGGGCCGCTTCACCAATTGTAGGATAACCATAGTAGTGTTGTACTAGCAACTAGGAGTATAATTGGAAGCAATGGTTTAAATTCAGTTCTTCGCAAAGTTGTGGTATTGACAGATCTGCTGATGGCACCCTTACTCCTTCTAAATGCATAGTCATGGTTAAAAGTATATGTTTATTTCTTCTGGATTATGTGTTGTTCCTCTAGAAAAAATATGTGTATTTTGAGGCAATGAAAATTTATGATCTGTGTGTCTTGTAGAGGCATTGGAAAACAAAATACATTGTCGTAATATGTTAGCTTAAAGGAGATCATCTAAAGAGAAGGGTGGAATTGATCTCCCTCTTTTTGAAGTATAGTTCTAAATGTAAATAGTATAAGTTTGCCTCCAAACTTGTAGTGGATCAAGTTGTAGCCTACTTGAAGTGTAGCAGCTTTATAATCTGCTAATTTAGAGACTGTTTTTGCTGTTCCATATAGGGCTTTTCAATTCTCTGTGTTGCTGTTTATGTTCCTACTAGCTTAGTGTGCTTTGGTTGTTTTACTTGTTTCTATTTATATCCTCTACGCGCACTGAGCTGTTGTTTATCCAGAACTAACGGTATTTATTCGATCACAGGTTGGAAGTGCTCTGTCAGATCCCTACCTTTCTTTTGCAGCGGCACTAAACGGTTTGGCTGGGCCACTGCACGGCCTGGCTAATCAGGTACACTTGATTTTATGTGTAGTGGATGTTCTCTGCTATATCATGCTCAACTTATGCTTGCTAAATGGATCTACTGGAACAAATTGTCCGTAATAAATTCATATTAACAAATTGCAAAACTCCTTGTAGCGGTGCTATTTACCCACTTCCTTTTGCATATGATGTTAAGAAGAAGAAAACACAAGTTCCTGTTATTTTAAAATGGTGTATTTACTGTTTGGATGTGCATGAACTGACAATAGTCACCATATACTGCAGGAAGTGTTGCTATGGATCAAATCTGTAATGGAAGAAACCGGGAGTAACATTACAACCGACCAGCTTAAGGAATATGTATGGAAGACACTGAAGAGTGGAAAGGTAGCTTATCTCAAAACGAGTTACATCTATTCAATGAGCAAACACTACTGTTTATGAGTTTATGGGAAGTTTGCACTGCTAAACTATTCTAGTTGAATGCTGAACAATAGATCTAGGATAGTTGCCTTCTATTGGATCCTCCTTTCTCCTGGGCTGGTTATGAAAATGATTTTTCTCTGTTGATCTTTCTTTGTTTATTTTACTTTTCTTCATTTGAACTTAAAAATAAAGGTCTAAATTACTTCCGGTTGCGTTCATAGGTTGTTCCTGGCTATGGTCATGGAGTTCTTCGTAATACAGATCCACGATACTCGTGCCAAAGGGAGTTTGCGTTGAAATATTTACCAGAGGACCCACTTTTCCAACTGGTTAGTTAAAAGCCTTGATCTAACTGCATGGTCTCTCTTCAGTTCAACAGTCTCAGTGGGATATATTATTGTTCCCTTTCAGGTCTCCAAGTTGTATGAAGTTGTACCTCCGATCCTCACCGAGTTAGGCAAGGTAATGAGTTTCCAGATTAATCACAATTACTCCTTTAATTTCAGCTTTCTAGGTATGGACACAATCTTTCTTCTATGCATTTTCAGGTGAAAAACCCATGGCCCAATGTCGATGCTCACAGTGGAGTGTTGCTCAACCACTTCGGATTAACTGAAGCACGGTATATTAATTTCTCTCGCTTAAATTTATCAATTCACCAGACATATGTTTAACGTACAGTACAATAGAAAATCTAGTTCAGCATTAGTAACGGGTATGCCTTGTCTGATCTTTAGGTATTACACTGTCTTGTTCGGTGTCTCAAGGAGCATAGGAATTGGATCTCAGGTTTGCCCTCCCCTTCAATTTCCAGATGTTTCTTTGTTTGGTTATCCATCTGCTAATCTTGATCAATTATTTGTTACACAGCTCATCTGGGACCGTGCCCTTGGCCTACCGCTTGAAAGACCGAAGAGTGTCACCATGGAGTGGCTGGAAAACCACTGCAAGAAGGTTGCGGCTTGAAGCTACACCAGTTCTTCATCTTACAACTCGAGTTGCCTTTGATGTTAATAATTCGACGACATAAATTAGGCACATTTAGCCTCATTTCCCCATCTTTTTCCTGTCCAATAACTGGAGCAAGAGGGGCTCCCAGACGGTAGAATTTTGTACCCAAGTCGAACAATCTGTTAAACCTGGCATGAAAGAGTAGGACACGATGCTTGGGCTTTGTGTCGCTCGGCAACGTTTTTGTACTTTATGTTTTTCGAGTTCTGAACCACACCAGTTAGGGAATACGGCAGAATAATCTGACATTTCTACTGAGGTGTTTGTATTTGTGAGTTATACCATGCAATTACGTTTTGTGTGCTGTGTGTATATCACATGAGGGCTCCTTTGATCCACAGGGTTTGGGAAGCGTCGGAATAGGAAATGTATAGGAATAGGATATACTGTCCACTGAAATCCTACGTCGGGTAGCAAAACAGAGGATTTTTTTTCCATGAAGTCCAACCTCATGCTTGTTTTTTTGTGGAAATGAACTAAGAAGTTCATATATGATTGGTTTCTGAGGAATGCAATCCTGCGAATCAAACAACATTTTAAGGGAAAATTCCAGAGGGTGTTGATCTTGTAAAATTTCTATGCAAATCCTGTAAATCAAATGAGGCCTCCCAAAATGATGCTAGATGTGCTTCTCAATTTGCTATGAGCACTTATTCAAAATTCAATTGAAAAGAAAACAGAATTCAGAAAAGCTTTTATCTCTTATTTTAAGTTGGAATGTTAAATGTTTTCCATTTCCCTAGGTTATCTTTATACTTATATTTTTAGAGTACTTTATATGCACATTAATGGTATTTTGTGTGTGGCATGACTTGTTTTTTTTTTGAAATAACCACATATTTTTTTATTGAACAAACATCTTACAAACAGTACACATGTGGTCATTACAAGAGATATACATAGATGTCTTGCAGTATTGCATCAAAGGCTATGCAAGAAGCAAAACTAAAATTTGACCATGACAGAATCTTGTGCCATGCCGAAATGTCATCCACAATCGTCCTTCGCTGTTACCGAGGCAACAATGAAGGAAGAAGAGAACTGATCTAGAGGAGCACCTTCACATACAATGATGTTTTTCAAGCCGATGATCTGGACCGCCGCAAGTGACAAGACCGAGGCTTTGTGGCATGTCGGCTGGGTTTTTTCCCGTGTCCACTAGATTCCAGAGTTGTCTACTTCATCCGATGCAATCGAAGAAGAAAAACGCCACTGCTTGCCGTCATCCACGCACCCCATTGCAAAACACCAAACACAACTAAGACAGTCGACATCAACGCCACCTGGAAGAGTGCCATGTGCCGACCATCAAACAAAAATCTCATCGGGTTTGAAGACCAGCAAGAAAACCGAGCCACCTGCTCCCCAACGCCACCCATTAGAGCACCACTAAGATGGGGGAAGAGCAGAAGCAGATTCGATGTGGTCCCGTCCCCACCATTGATGCAACACCTCTGAAAGCAAACTAGCTTATTCTATCTTCCTACCGGAGAGAACTACCAGGGTCCCCGCTCACTCTCGCCACCGGAGCGGCGGACAGGGAGGACGAGGACCCATGTCGTTGTTGATGTCGAGAGAACCAGGCAAGAATCGCCTCTCGATTGCCGCTTTGAAGCAGTTCCAGGAGTAGCGAGCATGCATGACAGCATGACTCTTGTCATGTTAATGAATTTGTGATCAAAATTAGACTCAAAACAATTGTTTATTAGACTCTAATTTATAAAGCTAGGGTCAAAATGCAGTTGGGACACGCAAGATACAATTTAGAAAAAGTGTATTTCAAAAAATGTGGACTAGAAAGTGGGGATGAACTAATCTATTATCCACATGGTACGACCGGATGGGGATGGTACTTAATTTCCACATGTAGTATCATGTATATATCCCTAGACAATTCACTAAAAAATCTACAAAACATAAAAGCTCAAAAAAAAACCTAGACGACTACCTCACCTCCACCTCCCACCTGGCAAATTGCATGATCTGCCCTAACTCCCGCACATCCTTGGCCTAGGAGAACCAATCCTTCTGCCACCGCTCGAGCTCTCCTGGCACCATCGTGGTGGCCATCACAATCACAAATCCTTAAGACACAAGAACGACCGCGTTTTAGGAGGAGATGGAGGCGTGGGAGGGTAGACGAGGACTTGCAAAGATGAGGCACCCAATAATATCTTCTGAAGCATTGCTCATATAACTTGAAAGCATGCATGGACCAATGTTGATGCAGAAATCCACAAAATAATTTGTTTTTTGTTGACGTGCAAGAATCAACATTTGACTTATATCGAAGGTCGTCGTACACTTGACAAAGTGGCAGTACGATGTTTTTAAATAGATTTAGTCGCCTCGTGGGAGGGCGACCTACATCGTATGGGAGGGTTGTCGAGAGTGGTGCCCAGCGCACGGGGCATTTAGAGTGCTACCGCTTCTGGTGTCCCACGACTCCCGACTAGTCCGAGCTTTACAAGGTCCGTGGGAATCTGAGCTCTCAGCCTTCGTTTGCCCTCCCGAATGGGCTTGGAAAAAAGAGAGTGACCCTCGACTTGAGTGTATTCAAGTGATAGTGAGTTGATTACATGCCCATGGGGGCTTTATATAGCCTAGGGGTCTGATGACCCACAAGTATAAGGAATCAATTGTATCTCTTTTCGATAAGTAAGAGTGTCGAACCCAACGAGGAGCAGAAGGAAATGACAAGTAGTTTCCGGTAAGGTATTGTCTACAAGTGCTGAAATTGTAAGTAGCGAGTAGTTTGATAGCAAGATAATTTGTAACGAGCAAGTAACGATAATTGTAACAAGTATGCAGCAAGATAGTCCAATCCTTTTGAGGCAAAGGACAGGCCAAAACGGTCTCTTATAATAAGCAAAGCGTTCTTGAGGGTACACGGGAATTTCATCTAGTCACTTTCATCATGTTGGTTTGATTTGTGTTCGCTACTTTCATAATTTGATATGTGGGTGGATTGGTGCTTTGGTGCTGTTCTTACTTGAACAAACCTCCTACTTATGATTAACCCTCCCGCAAGAATCTGCAACTACGAGAAAAATATTAAGAATAAATTTTAACCATAGCATTAAACTCTAGGATCTAATCGGTCCCTTACGGGATAGCGCATTAACTGGGGTTTAAGTTTCTGTCACTCTCGCAACCCATCATCTATTTTCTACTCCATGATGCATTCCCATAGGCCCAAATATGGTGACGTGTCATGTAGTCGACGTTCACATGACACTACTAAGGGAATCACAACATACATACCATCAAAATATCAAACACATATCAAGTTCACATGATTACTTGCAACATAATTTCTTCTGTGACCTCAGGAACAAAAGTAACCACTCACAAATAATAAACATGCTCATGATCAGAGAGGTATTAATATGCATAATGGATCTAAACATATAATCTTCCACCAAATAAACCATATACTCCCTCCGTTCCAAATTACTTGTCGCAGGTATGGATGTATCTAGATGTATTTTAGTTCTAGATACATCCATTTCTGCGACGAGTAATTTGGAACTGAGGGAGTAGTAATCAACTACAAGATGTAATCAACACTACTAGTCACCCCCTAGCAACAACCTATAGTTCCGGTAACAAGATTGAATACAAGAGATGAACTAGGGTTTGAGATGAGATGGTGCTAGTGAAGATGTTGATGGAGATTGCCCTCCCCAAGATGGGAGAGTTGTTGGTGATGATGATGACGATGATTTCCCCCTCCGGGAGGGAAGTTCCCCGGCAGAATCGATTCGCCGGAGGGCAAAAGTGCTCCTGCCCAAGTTTTGCCTCGAGATGACGGTGCTTCGTCCCTAAAGCCTTCCCCTCATTTTTTCTAGGTCAAAATGACTTATATACCAAAAGATGAGCACCGGAGGTGGGCCGAGGAGGCCACAACCCACCAGGGCACGCCAGGGGGGGGGACTGCCGCGCCCAGGTGGGTTGTGCCCACCCGGTGGCCCCCCTCTGGTGTTTATTGGCTCCAATATTTCTTAAATAATCCATAAAAATTCTCTGTGAAGTTTCAACTTATTTGGAGTTGTGCAGAATAGGTGGCCTGACGTAGCTTTCCCAGGTCTAGATTTCCAGCTGCCGGAATTCTCCCTCTTGGTGTCTTCCTTACAAATTATGAGAGAAAAGGCATTAGAATTACTCCAAAAAGCATTATTAAGGATAAAAACATTATAAATACCAATAAGAAAACATGATGTAAAATGGACGTGTCAGGTAATTTTTCCTCCTTTGGCCCATGTGCTCCCTATTAGGCTAGGAGGTGGGTTGTGGCCCATTAGGGGAGAAATTCCTACACAAGGAGAAGCCTTCTTGCTTGGGCTTGGCCTTCTTGGCTCCCTTGTATTCCCCTTTGATATTCTTTTTAGTTGGTCTCCTTTCTTTGTTTGGTCTTGACTGATGATGTGGCACTCCATGTAGGATAGGGGGTGTCACCTTAAGTAGGATTAAAATCCTCTACTAGAACAATTTTGATTTGGTTTCTAGTGTTGTTTGTGGTTTATGAATCTTGGTTTACTGTGCTAGAAGCATGGAATATTATGCATATTTTTCACTAGATTTAAGCAAGCTCTTGTCAGCATGGAATCAATTTCTTGGAAGTAATGTGCTCCGATTACATTTTTTCCCTGCCTCATACAACTCTTTTCATACTTTAATGGACCCATGCTTTCATTACATACCCCCTTGATAGAACTTACTTCCATATATTAATGATGGCATCAATCCAATCATTTGATTTGATATTTTTTACCACGAATACACATAATCGTGCATATCATATTTTATAGAAGAAAAGGGTTATAGAACCTAGTCCACTGCATGGTGTTACAGAATTTACACCATCTTACATCCACCGTTCCTACACAACCAACACACGCATATGGACAACTCACGTCTTGCCCACGTTGATAGGGCAGCGAATAAGCGATCAATCTCCCTTTTCAATAGTCCTTCCTTGACAGTATGCATCACCAGTGCTTCAATTGAAGGGGATGCACCATCAAACACAATGGCGTCCCGATGTTTCCATATCACCCACATGACGAAGATGGCTCGTAGATCCTTCGGCCTTTGTCCATCATTTGACCTTGTTGCACACCAATCCACGAGAATGTCATTTGGTATTGACGCACATTCCCGCCTTCCGAAAGCGGTACGTAGGAGCGTTCAAACCGTTCTTGAGAACACACATGTCAGCAGTATGTGATAAATGGTCTCCTCCAATTGCTCACAAGAAGGGCATGCATCTTGGTGTGGCAGCCCTCACTGTCCAAGGCGGTCCGATGTCCAACATCTGTTCCTAAGGGAAAAGCCAAGCGAAAATCGACATTGAATAGGTGTCCTTGACTTCCATATGAACTTTGTTGTCGGCACAACTTCTTTGCCTGCAAATTTTGCTGCATACCCTGACTTTATAGAGAATTGTCCGTCTTGCTCCAAAACCCAACGCACGTTGTCACTAGCTTCATCCGCCAGCTCAACTGTGTCGATCCTTTGGCAAACATTCATGAACTTCCCATACCATGCTAGATCCCTTATTGGGGCAACATCCTGAGCCCATGTTTCACTTGTCAAAGCCTCCTATTGAAGGAAATATGCCATAGAGGCAATAATAAAGTTGTTATTTATATTTCCTTATATCCTGATAAATGTTTATTATTCATGCTAGAATTGTATTAATCGGAAACTTAGTACATGTGTGAATACATAGACAAACATAGTGTCCCTAGTATGCCTCTGCTTGACTACCTCGTTAATCAAAGATGGTTAATTTTTCTAACTATAGACATGTGTTGTCATTTGATGATCGGGATCACATCATTAGAGAATGATGTGATGGACAAGACCCATCCGTTAGCTTAGCACAATGGTCGTTTAGTTTTATTGCTATTGCTTTCTTCATGACTTATACATGTTCCTTTGACTATGAGATTATGCAACTCTCGAATACCGGAAGAACACCTTGTGTGCTATCAAATGTCATGACATAATTTGGTGATTATAAAGATTCTCTACAGGTGTCTCCGATGGTGTTTGTTGAGTTGGCATATATCGAGATTAGGATTTGTCACTCCGTGTATCGGAGAGGTATCTCTGGGCCCTCTCGGTAATGCACATCAAAATAAGCCTTGCAAGCAATGTGACTAATGAGTTAGTTACAGGATGATGCATTATGGAACGAGTAAAGAGACTTGCCGGTAACGAGATTGAACTAGGTATGATGATATCGATGATCGAATCTCAGGCAAGTAACATACCGATGACAAAGGGAATAACGTATGTTGTTATGCAGTTTGACCGACAAAGATCTTCGTATAATATGTGGGGGTCAATATGAGCATCTAGGTTCTGCTATTGGTTATTGACCGGAGATGTGTCTCGGTCATGTCTACATAGTTCTCGAACCCGTAGGGTTCGCACGCTTAACGTTTGATGATGATTTGTATTATGAGTTATGTGTTTTAGTGACCGAAGTTTGTTCGGAGTCCCGGATGAGATCATGGACATGACGAGGAGTCTCGAAATGGTCGAGAGGTAAAGATTGATAAATTGGACGAAGGTATTCAGACACCAAAAAGGTTTCAGGAAGTTTCAGATATAAATTGAACCGAGGTGTAACACCCACAATGCGGCTATATCTCCCACATGTCGGGGCATGACTTAGAGGCATAGACGCATGGTAGGCATTTCGCAAGAGGGGTAATCTCTACACATCCCATGTACTGAATAAGAAAGGGATAAAGAGTTGGCTTACAATCGCCACTTCACACAATACATAAATACTCCATACATCATCCAAGGTACAATCAAAGGTCCGACTGCGGAACCAAAATAAAGAAAGACAACCCCAAATGCTAGATTCCCGATCGTCCCAACTAGGCTCCACTACTGATCATCAGGAAAGGAAACATAATAGCAACCCAAGTCTTCATCGAAATCCCACTTGAGTTCAGTAGCGTCACCTGCACTGGCATCACCGGCACCTGCAACTGTTTGGAAGTAAACGTGAGTCACGAGGACTCAACAATCTCACACCCGCGAGATCAAGACTATTTAAGCTTAAGGGTAGGAAAGGGGTAGCAAGGTGGAGCTGCAGCAAGCACTAGCAATATGGTGGCTAACATACGCAAATGAGAGCGAGAAGAGAAGAAACACACGGTCGAGAAGCTAAAAGTGATCAAGAAGTGATCCTGAAGCTACTTACGTTCAAGCATAACACAAGACCGTGTTCTCTTCCCAGACTCCGCCGAAAAGAGACCATCACGGCTACACACGCGGTTGATTCATTTTAATTAAGTTAAGTGTCAAGTTCTCTACAACCGGATATTAACAAATTCCCATCTGCCAATAACCGCGGGCACGGCTCTCGAAAGTTTATACCCTGTAGGGGTGTCCCAACTTAGCCCATCACAAGCTCTCACGGTCAACGAAGGATATTCCTTCTCCTGGGAAGACCCGATCAGTCTCGGAATCTCGGTTACAAGACATCTCGACAATGGTAAAACAAGACCAGCAAAGCCGCCCGATGTGCCGACAAATCCCGATAGGAGTCGCACGTATCTCGTTCTCAGGGCACACCAGATAGGTAAAGCTACGAGTAAAACCAACCCTCAAGTTGCCCTGAGGTGGCCCCGTAGGCTGCCCGTTTTGGACCAACACTTAGAGGAGCACTGGCCCCCAGGGGGGGGGGGTTAAAATAAAGATGACCCTTGAGTCTGCAGAACCCAAGGGAAAGGTATATGGTGGTAGGTAGGAAAATGGTAAAACCAAGGTTGGGCCTTGCTGGAGGACTTTTATTCAAAGCGAACTGTCAAGGGGTTCCCATAACACCCAACCGTGTAAGGAACGCAAAATCAAGGAACATAACACCGGTATGACGGAAACTAGGGCGGCAAGAGTGGAACAAAACACCAGGCATAAGGCCGAGCCTTCCACCCTTTACCAAGTATATAGATGCATTAAACTAAATAAGATATAATAATGATATCCCAACAATATCCATGTTCCAACATGGAACCAACTTCATCTTCACCTGCAACTAGCAACGCTATAAGAGGGGCTGAGCAAAAGCGGTAACATAGCCAAACAACAGTTTGCTAGGAAAGTGGGTTAGAGGCTTGACATGGCAATATGGGAGGCATGATATAGATGTTGGGTTTCGTAGTAATTTCAAAAAAATTTCTATGCACACGCAAGATCATGGTGATGCATAGCAACGAGAGGGGGAGAGTGTGATCTACGTACCCTTGTAGATCGACAACGGAAGCATTAACTTGGTTGATGTAGTCGTACGTCTTCACGGCCCGACCGGTCAAGCACCGAAACTACGGCACCTCCGAGTTCTAGCACACGTTCAGCTCGATGACGATCCCCGGACTCCGATCCAGCAAAGTGTCGGGGAAGAGTTCCGTCAGCACAACGACGTGGTGACGATCTTGATGTACTACTGTCGCAGGGCTTCGCCTAAGCACCGCTACAATATTATCGAGGACTATGGTGGAAGGGGGCACCGCACACGGCTAAGAATATGATCACGTGGATCAACTTGTGTGTCAAGGGGTGCCCCCTGCCCCCGTATATAAAGGAGCAAGGGGGAGGAGGCCGGCCGGCCCCTATGGCGCGCCAAGGAGGAGTCCTCCTCCTAGTAGTAGGACTCCTACTAGGAGGGGGAAAGAAGTGGGGAGGGAGAAGGAAAGGGGGGCGCCGCCCCCCCTCTCCTAGTCCAATTCGGACCAGGGGGGAGGAGGCGCGCGGCCCACCTTTGGCTGCCCCTCTCTCTCTCCACTAAAGCCCATATGGCCCATTAC
>NC_057809.1:173502678-173512689 GCF_018294505.1 Triticum aestivum
ACTTCCGATGTCCAAACATAGGCTTTCAATATATCAATCTTTATGTCTCGACCATTTCGAGACTCCTCGTCATGTCCGTGATCACATCCGGGACTCCGAACAACCTTCGGTACATCAAAATGCATAAACTCATAATATAACTGTCATCGTAACCTTAAGCGTGCGGACCCTACGGGTTCGAGAACAATGTAGACATGACCGAGACACGTCTCCGGTCAATAACCAATAGCGGAACCTGGATGCTCATATTGGCTCCTACATATTCTACGAAGATCTTTTATCGGTCAGACCACATAACAACATACGTTGTTCCCTTTGTCATCGGTATGTTAGTTGCCCGAGATTCGATCGTCGGTATCCTATACCTAGTTCAATATCGTTACCGGCAAGTCTCTTTACTCGTTCTGTAATACATCATCCCGCAACTAACTCATTAGTTGCAATGCTTGCAAGGCTTAAGTGATGTGCATTACCGAGATGGCCCAGAGATACCTCTCCGACGATCGGAGTGACAAATCCTAATCTCGAAATACGCCAACTCAACATGTACCTTTGGAGACACCCGTAGAGCTCCTTTATAATCACCCAGTTACGTTGTGACGTTTGGTAGCACACAGAGTGTTCCTCTAGCAAATGGGAGTTGCATAATCTCATAGTCATAGGAACATGTATAAGCCATGAAGAAAGCAATAGCAACATACTAAACGATCGGGTGCTAAGCTAATGGAATGGGTCATGTCAATCAGATCATTCAACTAATGATGTGATCCCGTTAATCAAATAACAACTCTTTGTCCATGGTTAGGAAACATAACCATCTTTGATTAACGAGCTAGTCAAGTAGAGGCATACTAGTGACACTCTGTTTGTCTATGTATTCACACATGTATTATGTTTCCGGTTAATACAATTCTAGCATGAATAATTAACTTTTATCATGATATAAGGAAATAAATAATAACTTTATTATTGCCTCTAGGGCATATTTCCTTCAGTCTCCCACTTGCACAAGAGTCAATAATCTAGATTACACAATAATGATTCTAACACCCATGGAGCCTTGGTGCTGATCATGTTTTGCTCGTGGAAGAGGCTTAGTCAACGGGTCTACAACATTCAGATCCATATGTATCTTGCAAATCTCTATGTCTCCCACCTGGACTAGATCCCAGATGGAATTGAAGCGTCTCTTGATGTGCTTGGTTCTCTTGTGAAATCTGGATTCCTTCGCCAAGGCAATTGCACCTGTATTGTCACAAAAGATTTTCATTGGACCCGATGCACTAGGTATGACACCTAGATCGGATATGAACTCCTTCATCCAGACTCCTTCATTCGCTGCTTCCGAAGCAGCTATGTATTCCGCTTCACACGTAGATCCCGCCACGACGCTCTGTTTAGAACTGCACCAACTGACAGCTCCACCGTTTAATGTAAACACATATCCGGTTTGCAATTTAGAATCGTCCGGATTAGTGTCAAAGCTTGCATCAACGTAATCGTTTACGATGAGCTCTTTGTCACCTCCATATACGAGAAACATATCCTTAGTCCTTTTCAGGTACTTCAGGATGTTCTTGACCGCTGTCCAGTGATCCACTCCTGGATTACTTTGGTACCTCCCTGCTAGACTTATAGCAAGGCACACATCAGGTCTGGTACACAACATTGCATACATGATAGAGCCTATGGCTAAAGCATAGGGAACATCTTTCATTTTCTCTCCATCTTCTGCAGTGGTCGAGCATTGAGTCTGACTCAACTTCACACCTTGTAACACAGGCAAGAACCCTTTCTTTGCTTGATCCATTTTGAACTTCTTCAAAATCTTGTCAAGGTATGTGCTTTGTGAAAGTCCAATTAAGCGTCTTGATCTATCTCTATAGATCTTTATGCCTAATATGTAAGCAGCTTCACCGAGGTCTTTCATTGAAAAACTCTTATTCAAGTATCCCTTTATGCTATCCAGAAATTCTATATCATTTCCAATCAGTAATATGTCATCCACATATAATATCAGAAATGCTACAGAGCTCCCACTCACTTTCTTGTAAATGCAGGCTTCTCCAAAAGTCTGTATAAAACCAAATGCTTTGATCACACTATCAAAGCGTTTATTCCAACTCCGAGAGGCTTGCACCAGTACATAAATGGATCGCTGGAGCTTGCACACTTTGTTAGCTCCCTTTGGATCGACAAAACCTTCCGGATGCATCATATACAACTCTTCTTCCAGAAATCCATTCAGGAATGCAGTTTTGACATCCATCTGCCAAATTTCATAATCATAAAATGCGGCAATTGCTAACATGATTCGGACAGACTTAAGCATCGCTACGGGTGAGAAGGTCTCATCGTAGTCAACCCCTTGAACTTGCCGAAACCCTTTTGCGACAAGTCGAGCTTTGTAGACAGTAATATTACCGTCGGCGTCAGTCTTCTTCTTGAAGATCCATTTATTCTCAATTGTTTGCCGATCTTTGGCAAGTCAACCAAAGTCCATACTTTGTTCTCATACATGGATCCCATCTCAGATTTCATGGCTTCAAGCCATTTTGCGGAATCTGGGCTCACCATCACTTCTTCATATTTCGTAGGTTCATCATGATCTAGTAGCATGACTTCCAGAATTGGATTACCGTACCACTCCGGCGCGGATCTCACTCTAGTTGATCTACGAGGTTCAGTAGTATCTTGTTCTGAAGTTTCATGATCATTATCATCATCTTCCTCACTAATTGGTGTAGGTGTCACAGAAACAGTTTTCTGTGATGCACTGCTTTCCAATAAGGGAGCAGGTACAGTTACCTCGTCAAGTTCTACTTTCCTCCCACTCACTTCTTTCGAGAGAAACTCCTTCTCCAGAAAGTTTCCGAACTTAGCAACAAAAGTCTTGCCGTCGGATCTGTGATAGAAGGTGTATCCGATAGTCTCCTTTGGATATCCTATGAAGACACATTTCTCCGATTTGTGTTCGAGCTTATCAGGTTGAAGCTTTTTCACATAAGCATCGCAACCCCAAACTTTTAGAAATGACAACTTTGGTTTCTTGCCAAACCATAGTTCATAAGGCGTCGTCTCAACGGATTTTGATGGTGCCCTATTTAACGTGAATGCGGCCGTATCCAAAGCATAACCCCAAAACGATAGCGGTAAATCAGTAAGAGACATCATAGATCGCACCATATCTAGTAAAGTATGATTATGACGTTCGGACACACCATTACGCTGTGGTGTTCCGGGTGGCGTGAGTTGCGAAACTATTCCGCATTGTTTCAAATGTACACCGAACTCGTAACTCAAATATTCTCCTCCACGATCAGATCGTAGAAACTTTATTTTCTTGTTATGATGATTTTCAACTTCACTCTGAAATTATTTGAACTTTTCAAACGTTTCAGACTTATGTTTATTAAGTAGATATAACCATATCTGCTTAAGTCATCTGTGAAGGTGAGAAAATAACGATATCCGCCACGAGCCTCAATATTCATCGGACCACATACATCTATATGTATGATTTCCAACAAATCTGTTGCTCTCTCCATAGTACCAGAGAACGGCGTTTTAGTCATCTTGCCCATGAGGCACGGTTCACAAGTACCAAGTGATTCATAATCAAGTGGTTCCAAAAGTCCATCAGTATGGAGTTTCTTCATGCGCTTTACACCGATATGACCTAAATGGCAGTGCCACAAATAAGTTGCACTATCATTATCAACTCTGCATCTTTTGGCTTCAACATTATGAATATATGTGTTACTACTATCGAGATTCAATAAGAATATACCACTCTTCAAGGGTGCATGACCATAAAAGATATTACTCATATAAATAGAACAACCATTATTCTCTGATTTAAATGAATAACCGTCTCGCATCAAACAAGATCCAGATATAATGTTCATGCTTAACGCTGGCACCAACTAACAATTATTTAGGTCTAATATTAATCCCGAAGGTAGATGTAGAGGTAGCGTGCCGACCGCGATCACATCGACTTTGGAACCGTTTCCCACGCGCATTGTCACCTCGTCCTTAGCCAATCTTCGCTTAATCCGTAGTCCCTGTTTCGAGTTGCAAATATTAGCAACAGAACCAGTATCAAATACCCAGGTGCTACTGCGAGCATTAGTAAGGTACACATCAATAACATGTATATCACATATACCTTTGTTCACCTTGCCATCCTTCTTATCCGCCAAATACTTGGGGCAGTTCCGCTTCCAGTGACCAGTCTGCTTGCAGTAGAAGCACTCAGTTTCAGGCTTAGGTCCAGACTTGGGTTTCTTCTCTTGAGCAGCAACTTGCTTGCTGTTTCTTCTTGAAGTTCCCCTTCTTCTTCCCTTTGCCCTTTTTCTTGAAACTAGTGGTCTTGTTGACCATCAACACTTGATGCTCCTTTTTGATTTCTACCTCCGCAGCTTTTAGCATTGCGAAGAGCTCGGGAATAGTCTTATTCATCCCTTGCATATTATAGTTCATCACGAAGCTCTTGTAGCTTGGTGGCAGTGATTGGAGAATTCTGTCAATGACGCAATCATCTGGAAGATTAACTCCCATTTGAATCAAGTGATTATTATAACCAGACATTTTGAGTATATGCTCACTGACAGAACTGTTCTCCTCCATCTTGCAGCTATAGAACCTATTGGAGACTTCATATCTCTCAATCCAGGCATTTGCTTGAAATATTAACTTCAACTCCTAGAACATCTCATATGCTCCATGACGTTCAAAATGTCGTTGAAGTCCCGGTTCTAAGCCGTAAAGCATGGCACACGGAACTATCGAGTAGTCATCAGCTTTGCTCTGCCAGACGTTTACAACATCTGGTGTTGCTCCAGTAGCAGGCCTGGCACCCAGTGGTGCTTCCAGGACGTAATTCTTCTGTGCAGCAATGAGGATAATCCTCAAGTTATGGACCCAGTCTGTGTAATTGCTACCATCATCTTTCAACTTTGCTTTCTCAAGGAACACATTAAAATTCAACGGAACAACAACACGGGCCATTTATCCACAATCATACATAAAACAAGCAAGATACTATTAGGTACTAAGTTCATGATAAATTTAGGTTCAATTAATCATATTACTTAAAGAACTCCCACTTAGATAGACATCCCTGCAATCCTCTAAGTGATTACGTGATCCAAATCAACTAAACCATGTCCGATCATCACGTGAGATGGAGTAGTTTCATTGGTGAACATCACTATGTTGATCATATCTACTATATGATTCACGCTCGACCTTTCGGTCTCCATGTTCCGAGGCCATATCTGTATATGCTTGGCTCGTCAAGTATAACCTAAGTATTTCGCGTGTGCAACTGTTTTGCACCCATTGTATTTGAACGTAGAGCCTATCACACCCGATCATCACGTGGTGTCTCAGCACGAAGAACTTTCGCAACGGTGCATACTCAGGGAGAACACTTCTTGATAATTAGTGAGAGATCATCTTATAATGCTACCGTCAATCAAAGCAAGATAAGATGCATAAAAGATAAACATCACATGCAATCAATATAAGTGATATGATATGGCCATCATCATCTTGTGCTCGTGATCTCCATCTCCGAAGCACCGTCATGATCACCATCATCACCGGCGTGACACCTTGATCTCCATCGTAGCATCGTTGTCGTCTCGCCAATCTTATACTTCCACGACTATCGCTACCGCTTAGTGATAAAGTAAAGCATTACAGCGCGATTGCATTGCATACAATAAAGCGACAACCATATGGCTCCTGCCAGTTGCCGATAACTCGGTTACAAAACATGATCATCTCATACAATAAAATTTAGCATCATGTCTTGACCATATCACAACATGCCCTGCAAAAACAAGTTAGACGTCCTCTACTTTGTTGTTGCATGTTTTACGTGGCTGCTACGGGCTTAAGCAAGAACCAATCTTACCTACGCATCAAAACCACAACGATAGTTTGTCAAGTTGGTGCTATCTTAACCTTCACAAGGACCAAGCGTAGCCACACTCGGTTCAACTAAAGTTGGAGAAACTGTCACCCGCAAGCCACCTATGTGCAAAGCACGTCGGGAGAACCGGTCTCGCGTAAGCGTACGCGTAATGTCGGTCCGGGCCACTTCGTCCAACAATACCGCCGAACCAAAGTATGACATGCTGGTAAGTAGTATGACTTATATCTCCCACAAATCACTTGTGTTCTACTCGTGCATATAACATCAACATATAAAACCTAGGCTCGGATGCCACTGTTGGGTTTCGTAGTAATTTCAAAAAATTTCCTACGCACACGCAAGATCATGGTGATGCATAGCAACGAGAGCGGAAGTGTGTGATCTATGTACCCTTGTAGATCGAGAATGGAAGCGTTAACTTGGTTGATGTAGTCGTACGTCTTCACGGCCCGACCGATCAAGCACCGAAACTACGGCACCTCCGAGTTCTAGCACACGTTCAGCTCGATGACGATCCCCGGACTCCGATCCAGCAAAGTGTCGGGGAAGAGTTCCGTCAGCACGATGGCGTGGTGACGATCTTGATGTACTACTGTCACAGGGCTTCGCCTAAGCACCGCTACAATATTATCGAGGACTATGGTGGAAGGGGGCACTGCATACGGCTAAGAATATGATCACGTGGATCAACTTGTGTGTCAAGGGGTGCCCCCTGCCCCCGTATATAAAGGAGCAAGGGGGAGGAGGCCGGCCGGCCCCTATGGCGCGCCAAGGAGGAGTCCTCCTCCTAGTAGGAGTAGGACTCCTACTAGGAGGGGGAAAGAAGTGGGGAGGGAGAAGGAAAGGGGGGCGCCGCCCCCCCTCTCCTAGTCCAATTCGGACCAGGGGGAGGAGGCATGCGGCCCACCTTTGGCTGCCCCTCTCTCTCTCCACTAAAGCCCGTATGGCCCATTACTTCTACCGGGGGGTTCTGGTAACCCTCCGGCTCTCCGGTTTTCTTCGAAATCACCCGGAACACTTCCGGTGTTCGAATATAGCCGTTCAATATATCAATCTTTATGTCTCGACCATTTCGAGACTCCTCGTCATGTCCGTGATCACATCCGGGACTCCGAACAACCTTCGGTACATCAAAATGCATAAACTCATAATATAACTATCATCGTAACCTTAAGCGTGCGGACCCTACGGGTTCGAGAACAATGTAGACATGACCGAGACACGTCTCCGGTCAATAACCAATAGCGGAACCTGGATGCTCATATTGGCTCCTACATATTCTACGAAGATCTTTTATCGGTCAGACCGCATAACAACATACGTTGTTCCCTTTGTCATCGGTATGTTACTTGCCCGAGATTCGATCGTCGGTATCCTATACCTAGTTCAATCTCGTTACCGGCAAGTCTCTTTACTCGTTCTGTAATACATCATCCCGCAACTAACTCATTAGTTGCAATGCTTGCAAGGCTTAAGTGATGTGCATTACCGAGAGGGCCTAGAGATACCTCTCCGACGATCGGAGTGATAAATCCTAATCTCGAAATACGCCAACTCAACATGTACCTTTGGAGACACCTGTAGAGCTCCTTTATAATCACCCAGTTACGTTGTGATGTTTGGTAGCACACAAAGTGTTCCTCTGGCAAACGGGAGTTGCATAATCTCATAGTCATAGGAACATGTATAAGTCATGAAGAAAGCAATAGCAACATACTAAACGATCGGGTGCTAAGCTAATGGAATGGGTCATGTCAATCAGATCATTCAACTAATGATGTGATCCCGTTAATCAAATAACAACTCTTTTTCCATGGTTAGGAAACATAACCATCTTTGATTAACGAGCTAGTCAAGTAGAGGCATACTAGTGACACTCTGTTTGTCTATGTATTCACACATGTATTATGTTTCCGGTTAATACAATTCTAGCATGAATAATAAACTTTTATCATGATATAAGGAAATAAATAATAACTTTATTATTGACTCTAGGGCATATTTCCTTCAATAGAAAGTGGTAGGTAGCGCGACATAGCAAAAGAGCGAACAACTAGCAAGCAAAGATAGAAGTGATTTCGAGGGTATGGTCATCTTGCCTGCAAAGTTCTCAGAGTTGTCGAAAGCTTGATCCTCGTTGGCATACTAAACAGGTTCCTCGATCACGTACTCGTCTCCCGGCTCTACCCAAAGCAAGAACACAAACAAAGGACCAACAATCAATCACAGTGCAATGCACAAGCAACATGATGCAAAACATGGCATGATATGCAAGACATAATATGCAATGCATATGCGTGCTTCGGATGGGAAAGAGTGATCAAGGAATCAACTTGGTAAACCAAGTATGCCGCTGGAAAGATGAGATGATTTCGGTCGGAATCGATATAAAGATCACCGGAAACGGATGCACAGTTTGCAAATGGCAAGCAAAACAAGAATGTCACAATTCTGCGATTAACAGCACGATGCCATTTAGAATGCAACAAGAAACTAAGCTACTGCACCCCAACATAATAACAAAATATATTACAGTGATGTACACAAGATGCTTGACAAAGCATGAACACAGAGCTACGGCTAAATCACACATGAGCAGGTTCATACAAGAACGACAAAAGTGCAAAAGATATCAGCTTCACAGACTTAGTGATAATACTAACATGCCAGAAATAACATCAGGAAGCCATGTTTAGAGCTAGCAAACAACATGCTATAGGAACATATCATAGCAAACAAAGGCATGGCATGAATCTACGGAACGCATAGAACAAAAGTCCCTTACTGATTATGAGCCAAAAAGGCACAGAAGATATGATGGCACCCATGTAAACATAGCAAGTTTTATTAACAATTTCAGACTTAGCAGAAAACCGAGCATAGCATAAACAGAATTATGAAGGCATCTTTGCGATCTCAAATCAGTCACCACAAAGCATTTCATGACAAAACAAGCATAGCAACATCAAGATGACATGTTCATGAAGACAACAATGCCAAGAGCAAGTTCATAGCATGCATGGATCACTAGCAACCACCATGGCAAAATTGATTAACATGTTAACATTCTGCCAGGAACATTTTATAGCAAAGGTAGAGCAAGAACAAGACATGCTAGGGCACTCCATAATTGCAAATAGGGGAATGAATGGATAGAGCATAACCACATGTGCAAAACATCCTTTATTAAGTATCTCAAAAAAAGCATGGATATCACTGTAGCATCAAGTTTACATGGCATCAAAATAACAGCAGGAAAAGGACTTAGCAAAATTCTAAGTTCCTGAAAACAGCAATATCACGAAGCCTAGTTTGCATGCTTGTGCTAGTCACCACATTGATCACAAAAATGCAAGACAAGCACCTCTGTAAATATGGCATGTTGCATATCAAAACACATGTAAAGCTCATGCTCATATGATGCACACATCAGATGTGACAAAAATGACAAATCACCATAAACTGATAAGTAGCAGCAGTAAACATTTTATAGCACTCTTGCATCAATGACTAGGGCATCAAAATGAACTCAAACAAGCATACCACAATGGAATGAAATTAAGAGCGTCTCACAATGAACATTTTGATATATCATATGCATGAAACGGAGCTATGGTCACCGAGATACGACGTGTCAAAGGTAGCATCAAAATAATAGAGGGTTTCGGGACTTAGAGAAAATCAACCTCCGGAAGAAGTCAACGCGGGACGGAGATATCCCGGGACGGAGTGGATCTGGGACGGAGGGCCGTGTTTGGATCGGTGGATGACTCGAACCCTGGACGGAGGGGTGCTGGCGCGGGGTTGAAGAAAGCCTCGCCGGAGCTGCACGCCGACGAGCTCGGCGAGACGTCGAGGACGTCGGGAACGGCACGGGAGAGGCGGATCTGCTGGATGGGAGGCCGGATCCGGGTGAGGGCGGTGAAGGACGACGAGATCCAGGCGTCCGGAGCTCGCCGGAGGTTCATGGCGGCGGCGGCGAGGTCCTGGGGGCCGGCGAGCTCAGCACGGGGCGCGCGAAGGGCGGCGGGGCTCGGGCGAGGAAGCGGGAGGCAGCGGCGCGC
>NC_057809.1:173513042-173521072 GCF_018294505.1 Triticum aestivum
GGCAGATGGGCCCCGCGGGCCTGCTTCGGGTCCGGCGGGCTGGCGGCGGAGGGATCGGGGCGCCGAGACGCGTGGCAACGCCCGATTGGACGAGGGTGGCGGCGGGCAGACGTGTCGTGCTCCCATTGGTCGGGGCGACGTGGCCGGAGGTGCGGACATGTCCAGCACGGCGTGGACGCGTCCGGATGCGCGGAGGAGGTGGAATCTAGGGTTTCTTCTGCGCGAGAATTTTGAAGGGGAGCACCTATTTATAGGTAGGAGGAGGTAGGAGTGTCCAAATGAGGTGTAGTTTTCGCCCACACAATCGTGATCCAACGATGGAGGACATGGAAGTGGTTTAGATGGGTTATTGGGCCATTTTGGAGGGGTACTGGGCTGCAACACAAAAGAGGCTTTTGCGGTTCCCCGGCTAACCGTTGGAGCATCAAATGGCCTCCAAATGGGATGAAATTTGACATGCGGTCTACCGTTGATGTACCAAGGCCACTTGGCAAATCCCTGTCCATTCCGAGAACATTTAATACCCGCTCACGAAAAGAGACAAGAGGGGTGCGCCAGTGCACGTGGGAGTGTCGGATTGCAAAACAGACAACGGGGAAAATGCTCGGATGCATGAGACGAACACGTATGCAAATGAGATGCACATGATATGAAATGCATGACATGGACAAAATGCAAAACGAAGACAAAAACCCAACCACGAAGGGAATCTCATAACTTAAAGCCGAAAATGGCAAGAGTCGGAGTTACAAATATGGCAAGTTACATCCGGGGTGTTACAACACTCCACCACTACGAAAGGATCTCGTCCCGAGATCTAGGATGGCACCAGATGGAAATGGAAGAGGAAGAGGAGAGGTAAAACTAAGTTTCTTCTTTGACAAACGAGTGAAACCAAAGAATCTTGAAAGGTTGAACAACTTGAAAGAAAGAATACAACAAAGATGAACAAAGTTGA
Source organism: Triticum aestivum (assembly GCF_018294505.1). NCBI lineage: Eukaryota > Viridiplantae > Streptophyta > Magnoliopsida > Poales > Poaceae > Triticum > Triticum aestivum. The sequence continues at coordinate 173,514,001 of NC_057809.1, forward strand.
AAACACTCTGTTAGAAAAGAGGAACAAGGAACCTTACTAGAACCTTGTAGGGTGAAAGACAAAAGAAAAAGGGGGTGCAATGGATAAGACGTACATGCAAGCACTCCGGTAGAAACGAGATGTACAAGGAACGATAAAGATCAATTACGACAACACTCCGGTTGGAAATGGAAGGTAAAGAATATGGATTTGGCAAAAATGAAAGCACTTGGATGAGACTCCGGTTAGAAGAGGAATGATAGACACAACATTTCGGTTAAAAAAACAAGATAGAGAAGGAATAAGAATGATATAATTTGGGCAACACTCCGACTGTAAATGGAAGGAATAGAACATGATCTTGACAAAACAAGATGATGGGTTGAAGAGAGCAACATCACAATGCCTCTGGAAGGAAGAATAGAAGATATATTATTGGAATAACAAAATGGAGAAGAAAATGACAACTTCTGCCACAAATGAGTTGGAAAGCACCCTTCCAAGAAGGTTAAAACGGAGTTGTTGGAAAACCAACAACGAAACGAAAAAACTTATAGTGGGCTTATGGAAAACATCTCAAAACTGAGGTGAAATTCTGCCACTAACGAAAACAATAGATTGGATTGATATGAACAAGGAGACGTGAAACTTATTTCACCGGGAGGATAAATGAAGAACTTGGGTCATTTATAAGCACCACAATAGCAACATTCCTTAGGGAAGTCTTTAGGTGAAATATAACCCAAGATAACTCCAAAGAAGAGATTGATGGATAGCAAAGGTTCTCATGAACGAATTGAAAATGAAGGGTTTAAAATATGTCATTCCGGACAACTTGTGAATCATGAAACACGAAGGGAAATTGTCAAGAAAGACATAACACCACCTGAAAAAGATAAGATAGAAAGAATTGCACTTCAGAATGCAAGATGAAGAATACTTGAGCTCCTTGAAAAGAATCTCAATGAACACTTCGAGAAGGAATTAAATCCTTGATGAGCCGTCATGTAGAGCCTCCCTGAAGAACTCCAGTAATAAAAGGGACAACGAAAAGAAAGAGAAGTTGAAAACAGAAGGTGAAGCCTTGTGATGATTTAGATGGAGCTTCACGACCAGATAATGCGGAAGACCTGGAACTTCGAGAAAAAAAAGATGAACAAATGAAATCAAGAATTTGACGAGCCTCCGGAATAAGGAGTTGAATATACTCGATGAAACAAGAATAAGATTTACATTATGCTTATCCTTCATCAATTAAATTGATGGCACACAATGGATTTGGCATACTACTCATTCTCATTGGAAAGGATTGCAGAAAGATATAGCGCAATCTTGAGAAGGTATTCGATGAACCACCGGTAGGATTGAAACAACGAATAAATTGATATGATAACCAAGGAAGAGAACTCTTGAACGAACCACCGAAAGAATTGAAAACGATCAAAGGAAAGATAGCAAACACCAAGAAGAATTAGCAAATGAACGAAGATGCTTGAGAGAATTTAGATACAAGTGAATGAAGAGATCCCGAGCTGATTAGAGAAATTTGAATGATGCACCGGTAAGATTTGGGGAACAATAGCTGAAAGCTGAGAATGAATAAATCTTTTGAAATGATGGCCTTCGGAGAATCAAACTGAAAAGACTCCTGAATTGCTCCAGATGGTTGAAAAGAATTCTCACATTCGAAAACAATTATGAGAGGAAAGCATCAAGCTAGAACTAGGCATCTTTGGAAGAACAGGTGAGGATTTAAGAGGAACTCCTCTTCGGTCTTCAAAATCTAAGAATGACGACGAGAAACACCCCCATGAATTGTTGAGGCACTCCGGAATGAAGAATGGAAAGGTTGAACCAACGACGAAAAGGATATGAGAGATCTTAGAGAAAGACATATGACTGATGAAAATTCATACTTACGTCATACTTTGAAAGGAATTCAAAATAACTCTGGAAAATTAGAAGAGTCAGGTAAGATCCTGGGAAAAAAACCTGTGGGTTAGGGCCCACTCAAAAGAAACACCGTTGAACGATTACTTGAATGGGAGATTGCACCGGTTGAATTAAATGGCTTGAATGAGATAACAACCTCGAAATAGCTTGAACAGATTAGGAGTGAAAAACACGAATCTCCTGAGATACCTTCAGTACTCCAGAACAAATGAATGGCGAGAAGTGGATGATTAAGAGGTGCACCGGCATACAAAAGCACTTGAAACGAGGAAGGGAATATGATCAACACAGAAAACTTGACTTGAATTCACCGGAGAAGAAAGAGAACAAAGAATGATGAACTAGTAGAACATCTTCATGAGAACCACCAGGTAAGAACATTGACGGAAAGAATGGAGAGACTTCACATCAATAAGATGGATACTTGATTAAGAAATCCTATACCTTGAAGGAAAAAGGGTGGGAGGGTGGGTAAAACAAATGCAACTTGGGATGGATGAAACAAACACCGTCGAGAAGACTTAGAATTGATCTCGCGAATGTTGGAATGATTGGATCCACTTGAAGAGAAACACACTGGTTGAAAAGGATTGACATGACAATCTCGATTATCATGAAGGATTAGTATTCACATAGAAATATGAGAATACCACTTAGGAAATGTATGGAATCAAGACTTGACATTGAAGCAACTCGAATACCACAACTCAAAAACAAAAAAAGGATTTGGCTTGCAGAATAAGCTGGAAACAAACATATGATAGATCCCATATCTTATCATGTGTCTGTTGGAAAGGTTATTCTAGGATCTACTTGAATTCCCACCTATAAAACTCCCGAAACTTTCTGGTTATGCAATCAGGTGTTGGGGATACAGGGGAAGCATACTATCTCACCCAAACTAACAATTCCTACATCTAGTTGTATCCATCCTTCAACACATAACCAAGAAACCTTTGGAAATCATTTACCTCAACCTTCGAAAAGCATCCATTATATGAGCTATGGCAATACTCCCGAACTCCCGCCCCAGTACTGGGTGGCGTCGAGGTTATCTCACCAACAACTGCATAAAAGAGATTTTCGATGCCGGTGAAACTCAGGTATTCCAGAACTGCAACGATAAAATTGTGACGACAACACCTCGGAGCTCAACTCCCCGGGACACTGCCACAACCCCTAAATGTCAGGAGGCACCAAGAGCAATGTTCTCGTCACAAAACCATTGGAACGATTCCAAGATACCCGCGTGATCCTAAATTTTTTTGTCGTGAAATCTGAGGAGAGAAGAGTCAAAACTTCTACGCCAGGAGGCCTCACGAGAGCGACGAAGGGACTAAGGAGTAAAAAAAATCCTACTCTCCGATATATATAATCCTAAGACTCAACATTTTGTTCTAGACTCAACAACGTTAGCGATTCGATCAAGCAGGGGGCTCCTAAGTCGGGGAAGGCTCTGATTACCAACTTGTAACATCCACAATGCGGCTATATCTCCCACATGTCGGGGCACGACTTAGAGGCATAGCCGCATGGTAGGCATGTCGCAAGAGGGGTAATCTTTACACATCCCATGTACTGAATAAGAAAGGGGTAAAGAGTTGGCTTACAATCGCCACTTCACAGAATACATAAATAATCCATACATCATCCAAGGTACAACCAAAGGTCTGACTACGGAACCAAAATAAAGAAAGACAACCCCAAATGCTAGATCCCCGATCATCCCAACTGGGCTCCACTACTGATCACCAGGAAAGGAAACATAATAGCGAACCAAGTCTTCATCGAAATCCCACTTGAGTTTGGTAGCGTCACCTGCACTAGCATCATCGACACCTGCAACTGTTTGGAAGTAACCGTGAGTCACGAGGACTCAGCAATCTCACACCCGCGAGATCAAGACTATTTAAGCTTAAGGGTAGGAAAGAGGTAGTGAGGTGGAGCTGCAGCAAGCACTAGCAATATGGTGGCTAACATACGCAAATGAGAGCGAGAAGAGAAGCAACGCATGGTCGAGAAGCTAAAAGTGATCAAGAAGTGATCCTGAAGCAACTTACGTTCAAGCATAACACAAGACCATGTTGTCTTCCCGGACTCCACCGAAAAGAGACCATCACGGCTACACACGCGGTCGATTCATTTTAATTAAGTTAAGTGTCAAGTTCTCTACAACCAGATATTAACAAATTCCCATCTGCCGATAACCGCGGGCACAACTCTCGAAAGTTTATACCCTGCAGGGGTGTCCCAACTTAGCCCATTACAAGCTCTCACGGTCAACGAAGGATATTCCTTCTCCCGGGAAGACCCGATCAGTCTCGGAATCCGATTACAAGACATCTCGACAATGGTAAAACAAGACCAGCAAAGCCACCCGATGTGCCAACAAATCCCGATAGGAGTCGCACATATATCGTTCTCAGGGCACACCGGATAGGTCAAGCTACGAGTAAAACCAACCCTCAAGTTGCCCTGAGGTGGCCCCGCAGGCTGTCCATTTCGGACCAACACTCAGAGGAGCACTGGCCGGGGGGTTTAAAACAAAGATGACCCTTGAGTCTGCATAACCCAAGAGAAAGGTATATGGTGGTAGGTAGGCAAATGGTAAAACCAAGGTTGGGCCTTGCTGGAGGAGTTTTATTCAAAGCAAACTGTCAATGGTTTCCCATAACACCCAACCGCGTAAGGAACGCAAAATCAAGGAACATAACACCGGTATGACGGAAACTAGGGCGACAAGAGTGGAACAAAACACCAGGCATAAGGCCGAGCCTTCCACCCTTTACCAAGTATATAGATGCATTAAAGTAAATAAGATATAATAATGAGAAACCAACAATATCCATGTTCCAACATGGAACCAACTTCATCTTCACCTGCAACTAGCAACGCTATAAGAGGGGCTGAGCAAAAGCGGTAACATAGCCAAACAACGGTTTGCTAGGAAGGTGGGTTAGAGACTTGACATGGCAATATGGGAGGCATGATATAGCAAGTGGTAGGTTGCACGGCATAGCAAAAGAGCGAACAACTAGCAAGCAAAGATAGAAGTGATTTCGAGGGTATGGTCATCTTGCCTGCAAAGTTCTCAGAGTTGTCAAAAGCTTGATCCTCGTTAGCGTACTCAATAGGTTCCTCGATCACGTACTCATCCCCCGGCTCTACCCAAAGCAAGAACACAAGCAAAGGACCAATAATCAATCACGGTGCAATGCACAAGCAACATGATGCAAAACATGGCATGATATGCAAGACATAATATGCAATGCATATGCATGCTTCGGAAGGGAAAGAATGATCAAGGAATCAACTTGGCAAACCAAGTATGCCGCTGGAAATATGAGATGATTTCGGTCGAAATCGATATAAAGATCATCGGAAACGGGTGCACGGTTTGCAAATGGCAAGCAAAACAAGAATGGCACAATTTTGCGGTTAACAGCATGATGCCACTTAGAATGCAATAAGAAACTAAGCTACTGCTCCCCAACATAACAAAAACATATATGAAACTGATGTACACAATATGCTTGACAAAACATGAACACTGAGCTACGGCTAAATCACACAAGAGGAGGTTCAAACAAGAATGGCAAAAGTGCAAAAGATATCAGCTTCACAGACTTAGTGATAATACTAACATGCCAGAAATAACATCAGGAAGCCATGTTTAGAGCTAGCAAACAACATGCTACAGGAACATATCATAGCAAAAAAGGCATGTCATGAATCAACTGAGTGCATAGAACAAAAGTCCCTTACTGATCATGAGCCATAAAGGCACATAAGATATGATGGCACCCATGTAAACATAGCAAGTTTTATTAGCAGTTTTAGAGTTGGCAGAAAAAAGAGCATGGCATAAACAGAATTATGAAGGCATCTTTGCGAGCTCAAATCACTCATCACAAAGGATTTCATGAAAAAACAAGCATAGCAACAGCAAGATGACATGTTCATAAAGCTAACCATGGCAAGAGGAAGTACATAGCATGCATGGATCACTAGCAACCACCATGGCAAAATTGATTAACATGTTAATATTCTGCCAGGAACATTTTATAGCAAAAATAGAGCAAGAACAAGACATGCTAGGGCACTCCATAATTGCAAACAGGGGCATTGATGGATAGAGAATAACCACATGTTCAAAACATCCTTACTTAAGTATCTCAAAACAAGCATGTATATCACTGTAGCATCAAGTTTACATGGCACCAAAATAACAGCAGGAAAAGGACTTGGCAAAATCCTATGTCCCTGAAAACATCAATATCATGAAGCCTAGTTTGCATGCTTGTGCTAGTCACCACATTGATCAAAAGAAATGCAAGACAAGCACCTCTGTATAGATGGCATGTTGCAGATCAAAACACATGTAGAGCTCATGCTCATATGAAGCAAACATCAAATGTGACAAAAATGACAAATCACCATAAACTGATAAGTAGCAGCAGTAAACATTTTATAGCACTCTTGCATCAATGACTAGGGCATCAAGATGAACTCAAACAAGCATGCCACAATGGAATGAAATGAAGAGCATCTCACAATGAACATTTTTATATATCATATGCATGAAACGGAGCTACGGTCACCGAGATACGACATGTCAAAGGTAGCATCAAAATAACAGAAGGTTTTGGAACTTAGAGAAAATCAACCTCCGGAAGAGGTCAACGCGGGACGAAGATATCCCGGGACGGAGTGGATCCGGGACGGAGGGCTGTGTTTGGATCGGTGGATGACTCGAACCCTGGACGAATGGGTGCCAGCGCGGGGTTGAAGAAAGCCTCACCGGAGCTGCACGCCGGTGAGCTCGGCGAGACGTCGATGACGTCGGGAACGGCACGGGAGAGGCGGATCTGCTGGAGGGGAGGCCGGATCCGGGTGAGGGCGGTGAAGGACGATGAGATCCGGGTGTCCGGAGCTTGCTGGAGGTTCATGGCGGTGGCAGCGAGGTCCTAGGGGTCGGCGAGCTCGCCGTGGGGTGCGCGAAGGGCGGCGGGGCTCGGGCGAGGAAGCGGGAGGCAGCGGCGCGTGCGGCGATGTGGAAGTGGCATCGCTGGGCGGCGGTGGCGCGGCGCTGTGGAGGTGGCGGCGGAGCGCCGCGGGGTGCGCGGCGGCGGAGCGCTCC
>NC_057809.1:173521598-173721935 GCF_018294505.1 Triticum aestivum
GGTCCGAAGGGCTGGCGGCGGAGGGAGCGGGGCGCCAAGACGCGTGGCAACGCCCGATTGGACAAGGGTGGATGCGGGCACACGTGTTGCGCTCCCATTGGTCGGGGCGACGTGGCCGAAGGTGCGGACATGTCCGGCGCGGCGCGGACGCGTCCGGATGCGCAGAGGAGGTGGGATCTAGGGTTTCATCTGCGCGAGAATTTTGAAGGGGAGTACCTATTTATAGGTAGGAGGAGGTAGGTGTGTCCAAATGAGGTGTAGTTTTCGCCCACATGATCGTGATCCGACGACGGAGGACATGGAAGTGGTTTAGATGGGTTATTGGGCTGTTTTGGAGGGGTGTTGGGCTGCAACACAAAAGAGGCTTTTGCGGTTCCCCAGTTAACCGTTGGAGCATCAAATGACCTCCAAATGGGACGAAATTTGACAGGTGGTCTACCAGTGATGTACCAAGGCCACTTGGAAAATCTAGGTCCATTCCAAGAATGTTTAACACTTGCTCACAAAAAGAGACAAGAGAGGTGCACCGGTGCACATGGGAGTGACAGATTGCAAAACGGACAACGGAAAAAAATGCTCGGATGCATGAGACGAACACATATGCAAATGAGATGCACATGATGACATGATATGAAATGCATGACATGAACAAAATGCAAAACAAAGACAAAAACCCAACCATGAAGGGAATCTCATAACTTAAAGTCGAAAATGGCAAGAGTCGGAGTTACAAATATGGCAAGTTACATCCGGGGTCTTACACGAGGGGTTACCAGAACCCCCGGGGAGTTATCGGCCTTAATGGTCCATAAGGGAGTAGGAGAGGGCAGGCCACAAGGTGCCCCCAAGGTAGTCTGAATTGGACTAAGGGGAGGGGGCGCGGACCCCTCTTTCCTTTCCCTCTCCCTCTCCTTCCCTCCTTCCCCTTCTTGGAATAGGAAAGGGAATCCAACTAGGATTGGGAATCCTAGTTGGACTCCCCCCTTGGCGCGCCCTCCTTGGCCGCCGACCTCCTCTTCCCCCTCCTTCATATCCGTGGCTAGGGGGCACCCCAAAGACACAACAGTTGTTCCTTAGCCCTGTGCAGTGCCCCCTCCACAGTTTACCACCTCGATCACATCACCAAAACCGTCGCCATGCCATCGTGCTGACGGAACTCTCCCTCGACCCTCTACTGGATCAAGAGCTCGAGGGACGTCATCATGCTGAACATGTGCTGAACACGAAGGTGCCATACGTTTGGTATTTGGATCGGCTGGATCATGAAGACATTCAACTACATCAGCCGCATTACTAAACACTTTCGCTTTTGGTCTACGAGGGTACGTGGACACACTCTTCCCTCTCGTTGCTATGCATCTCCTAGATAGATCTTGCGTGTTCATAGGATTTTTTGAATTACTACGTTCTCCAACTCCTATACAGTACTTGTAGCTCTTGTATGGCTCGGGATACGACATACATAGCCGGTGCAAGCTCCTCAATCTGTGCCCCATATCTGATTTGATCTCATCAATGACCTGAATGTGCTAATTCATGTCACACCCTCGTTTGTCAACCCATGTAAGTAAACACATGGACAGTTGAGTGATGAGTATCCATATTACGTAGGAGTATTAGGGAGTAAATGTGTGACATGACAATATGAAGTGCTATGATACTGACTCCTCCCGACTCCTCCCGTGTCGCCCCTGCGCGGCGACCGAGGGGAGCCCTAGCGCCGCCGTGTCCTCGTCCCTCTCCCGACCTCTCCTCCTTGCCGCCGCTGGGGCGCGCCGCCGGGCAAAGCCTGGTCGTCATCGTCGGCGGCGGGATCTCTTCTCCCATGACTCGCTGGATCTGGCGCGGGTGGATCGCGGCGGTTGTTGGCGGCACGCTGGAGGCGGGGCGCGCCGGCGCGGGCTTGGGGGTGACGGCAGGGCTCATGCTCGCGGCTTCCCCTGGTGTGTGTGGGAGTCCTCTCAGGGCGTGCGGTGGCGGCCCTCGGCAAGCGGTGGCGGGCGCTGGGCTCTCAACGGCGCTCGGGCGTTTGTAGGCGGTGGTGGTCCTTGTGCACCGTCGGCGGCTCCGTCTCTGACCCGGACGACGCGGGGGATGGCGGCGGCCCGGCGTGGCTGGCGATCTGGATGCGGTGTTGTCGGTGGCTCGCTGATCTGCCGGTGCTCCAAGGTTCTGCTTGGTGGTGCTGGTGGTGACGGCGGCCCGTGCATGAGAGTTGGATCCCTTCGAACTGATCTGGGTGAAAACTTGCCTTCGGCGTCTGCTAAGGTCGGCGGTGGTGGCGCTATCTGCGTTGTTCCCTTCTTGAAGGCATCGTTGTGGAGAAGTTCAAGGCCACTCTCTGCTACCTCTGGGGGAAACCCTAGATCGGATGATCGGATGACCGCGATGCTCTGGTGTCATTCCTCCCTTGGGGGTGTCATTCTTGGAGGTACACACATGATCGAGGGACTAGAGGACAGATTCTTTGGTGGAGCGGTGATTCATCCTACACACTGATGGCGATGGATCTTGACAGCATGGCGAAGTGCAGATTCAGAGTTCGCTATGGGAGGATGGACTCGCACAGAAGTACGACGCTGTCAGGCGTCATGGTGGCATCAGTGGCAGAGAGACCTGACACGGTACATTCAACAGTACAACTCTGAAGATGGATTGGCGGCAGGTGGCTGCGGCGGTCTCATACCCGGCAGACGTCCTGGTTGAGGAGTGCGCTGGACTGGTAGGTACCCCATACCCGACAGGCGTCCTGGTTGGGACCTCAGGTCTTAAATGTTTAGGTTTGGCTGCGATGTCTATTTGGTATTAGGCCTAGACTATCTGTGCTCCTTCATCAATTGGATAGGTGTAGCGACAGTTGTTGCTTAGACGGTGGTTTTAGTTTTGCTATTGTATGGCTTTGTAAGGTCTTGTGAGAATAATTAATAAAGTGGCCGTATGCATCGCCCAGATGCAGAGGCCGGGGGTCACCCTTCTTTTCTAAAAAAATTATGTCAGATAACCGGCTTGATTAGAGTACTCCTTCCCCTATTTAGCGAACACGGGGATGTGTTTCCTGGATAGACATGATGAGGAAAAAGAGTATTATCATATGGTTAGGGTTCAAGTTATAGATTTGGTATTGGTGGTCGCATTTTTCTAAATTTATTTCATGCCTTTTCGGCGATGTGCGATCAGTGGGAGGAAACATTTCCATCGACTATGAAGGCGTTTATGATGATTTCGTTAATCTTAAGATAATGTGCCGGCTCAGTCTCTTGGAGGTGCTCATAGGAATAGGGTGTGCACACGTGCGTTCATAAAGGGAGTGTATGTACATATGTATAAGCATCTGCATAATAAAAAAAGATATAAAAAGGATTTGTCTCTAGATGTGGCCTTGTTATTGCATACCTAATTGACTAAATCAAACATAGAAAATTAAAAAAAATATCCGTACAAATCTATGTGTAAAATCAATGACATAGGATTTAGATGCTCAATACTTAGGACACATCTAAGTATGCTTCAACGAACCATATAAAAAAGCCTGAAATGAGCCTCTAATTAGCGTACGAATAAGATGCTTTTGGAACTAGAAAAACCATGTAAAAACTACAAAAGTAATATAGCTATAAGTACAGAGACTTAAAAATGAATGAGCCTTTATTAGGATGTTCAATTGGGTTTCAAGAGAGGCTTTCCACATCCTTTTGAACTCTCGTGTCGTATCCAATAGGGTGTGTACAGAAATGACTCCATTATGAACTGGTCGATCGACATAACTTCATAATAACTTGTCGGGTATATGTAGCCTAGATCTTGAACCTTTGCGTCTTTCAAATGATAAGCTAGTGCCCTATACAATGATACTTTTAGAAAGACAATCTTCTTATAGGGATAAAAAACCAAGGATGCCCACACATCCATGGTAACAATTGCCAACCACATCTTTTTTGTCAAGAATATCATCATTTTTGGAGTCCCATTCATACTCTTCTTCCAATTGCTCCTCCTTGCATGATGAGTTAAATATAGATTTCTTTTGCATTAGAAATTCCATGTAGCCAGCATGTTCATTATGCTCCTTCTAATATTTGACACCCTCATCAAAGTTAATATCTTGCAAGATCCATGAGCCAAGTACATGTTCTTTATAATCTCGACGTTGTAGTATAGATTTAAGACAAATGTTATGTTTCAGTACCCAATTCGTGTGGCCATGAGCTACCTCAAGGACCCAAACCATAAGAAGACATGCAGTATGAAGAGTTGCAAGGTACACCTGTCGTGGAATTGTCACGGCAGATGTCCTAGCAGAAGGACTTAGTCATAGGGCCATCGCAACTAGGAAGCTTAAAGGGGTTAATCAGGACAAAGGACACGAGAGGCTTTATACTAGTTCGGCCCCTTACGATGAAGGTAAAAGCCTACGTCTATTTGTGTTTGTATTGCTGGGGTTTCGATCACCAAGAGGCTAATCCACCGGCTTGGTTATCGATCTCTTGTTTCTTGCCCTAAGCTGCCACCGGGTCGTCCCCTTATATAAATGGGTTGACGCCTGGTGGCCTACAGAGTCCCGACCGGCTCATAAATCGTGTCCGGCTCGGTGACTTCTTTTACATGCCTTTCTTTACAAGTCTTTCCTTACATACAGCGGTTTACAATATTGGGCCTTAAGCCGCCTCTAGGCCTTTAGGCCTTCTCTAAGATTTGATAAACTATCGTCTTGAATGTTTACTGGGCTTCCTTTGTAACCCGCCATTGGGGTTGACCCGGCCCATCCTGGGCGGGTCATAACTGATAGCTATGTCCCCAACATTAGGCCCCAGGTTGACTTTGAACTTTGTTCTTTGTCAATCTTCAACACTTAGACAAAATCCATCTTCTTATCCTTGCAAAAGTTTTTGTACCCCGCCATGATGTCATCTCTTGAAAACAAAAAACTTTGATGATGTCATCCCTCAACGGATCTTCATTTTTAATGCCTCCTGAGAATCGAGGCGTCCATTTAGTGGGATAATCATTATTTGGGTCTTCCTTGATTTTCGCGCCCGTCTGTTCACCTTTTCCCTTATAAATAGGCACGCTTCTCATTCTTCTCTCTTCTTCATCTCCTTCCTCTCGCAACCCTCCTGTCGCTCGAGCTCCACCGCCGCCGCAGCACTCATCGTCGTCCTCAAGCTCGGCCGCTGCATCACCCTGATTCTGTCCAGAGAACGGCGGCGATCCTGTGAAGCAACTCCGCACCCGTAAGCTCTCACCTTCTCACCCCCATAGATCTGCATTAGGGTTCAGGAGGTTTCCTTCTTGTGTTCTTCGCTGTTCGTCATAGATTTGTTGCAACTTCTCTTACCGCACCCTCTTTTGATCTAGAAGTAGTGGAGAACTTAAGTGGTAGCTGTTTCTCATCCATTTTAGATGTTAGTAGATCCCTTTCCTTTGCACAAATATCTTCTTAGAGCTGATGAACTCATCTGGGCTATATTTTTAGGTCTAGGAAGTTTCTCATTTTGAACGACCATTTGATCCATAGTAATATCCAGAAGTTTAAGAAACATGTTTGTCTCCACACTTAATCAATTCTGCCGCTGGTATTTCTCAAATATCTGTAGTCATGGCAGCTTACTGTGCCGGCTTACTTTTCCTTATATGACATTAGCCCTTATTTAAGCTGCCATTACTCCCTTGTACCATTATTACTTAAGTTAACCATTATCATTGAATTGAACCGGCAGGTTGTTTTCCTTGCAGTTCGTTTTTGAACATCATGCCGTCCAAAACGCCGACTGTCTACAACTGGGTTCCTTCAATAGTCACCGAGGACACTCTGAAGGACTTCTTTACCATAGGTTTTTTGCCAGGGAAGAATATTATGTCCTACCATGCGCCTGACCCAGAGGAGGAATGACCCAATCCAAAAGATGGTGAAGTTATCGTCTTTTCTGATCACATGAACCGTGGCTTTTCCCCACCCAGCTCAAAGTTCTTCAGAGATGTCCTCCATTTTTTCAAACTCCATCCTCAAGACCTCGGGCCTAATTCCATGTCCAGTATCTGCAACTTCCAAGTTCTCTGCAAGGTGTACCTTCAAGAAGAACCGACTGTAGAACTCTTTAGAGAGTATTTTTATCTGAACCGTCAGAATGAGTGCACCAATGGCCCTAGCTTGGAACTTGGAGGTATCTCAATTCAGCATCGACAAGGCGCCGTCTTCCCCCTTATAGTCTTGCCAAGTCATCCCAAGGACTGGAATAAAACTTGGTTTTATTGTCAAGACACTTCACCAGCAAATGAGCATCCACTGCCGGGTTATCGCTCGGAGCATCTTGACCCCAAATTTGCACTTCCTGACAAACTCACTGCTGCTGAACGCAAGAAGCTGATACCATCCATCAAAAGGATTAATGCCTTATTGGGTAACGGCTTAACCAGAGTTGACTTGACCCGTTGCTGGGTTGTGTGGCAGGTCATCCCTCTAAGCCGTTGATCAAAATTGATGTACGAGTATGGTGGAGGCCCAGATGACTCTCTTCATCACAGCTCCGTTCAATTAACTGAAGAAGATATTGTTTCAATGTCAACCCTTCTGGTAAACGGAAAATACGAAGACTGCAGTAAAGTCGGGTTAAACCCCTTCTGCAAGCTTAACCCGGTGCCAGAGGTAAAGAAACTCTGATCTCCCTCCTTTGTATTTTTCCCAGCCGTATTGTTTTTTAATACTTGCCTAACCTTTCATCTTGTTTTTACCTGTTTACAGGCCAAATCTGATTTTTGGAAGTCAAATATGACCACGAAGCTGCCAAGAAAGTGAGAGTCACCGCCATAAACGCCAAGAAGACGACTCGGAGGTCTAAAAAGAAGAAGAAGAGCACCGCTGAAGACTTGATGAAGCTTGACGATACTTCTGAGTCGGAGGTAGCCCTTGACTCCCTTGGCCAACTTTTTAATAATCTTATTAACACTGATCATTACCAGGGCGACACTGGGGCCAGTCAGGCCGTGGAAGAAGAGGTAACTATTTCCTCCGACTCAACCCATTTGCCAAGACAGAAACTTCGAGTCATAACCCGGAAAGTAAGGTTTTCATACCCTTTGGCTTATCTGGACCCTCACTTTCTTTTGAAAAAGCAGCAACATGAGAGCCGCCGTCAAGCCCGGACTGAAGACGAACCGCCTGTTGTTCTTCAACAAACTCCTCAAAAGCGTCGGAATGAGGTTTACTTCTTTGTATTTGACTTTCTGTTAATAGATCTCCTCCCTTGCATTACTTACTTTGTTTTATCTTTTGCAGGAGGTGTCTCGCTCTTCTGGCGACTCGTCTTAGACTCAATTTCCGGCCTTCAAGACTGCCCCTAGGTAAGGAAAAATCCTCTTTCTTCCATGTTTTTCAAACCGTCTCTTTATACTGACAGTCCTATAATATTTCTCTTAGTGGTCAAGATAAGTCTAAGAAGGCCAAGGTGACTAAACCGGTGGAAGACCCGCCAGTCCTTGCATCTGAACCGGCAAGGCCACCTTCTCCTCCATTAACTGAAGCTCCAGAAGACCCGCCTGTCAATGATGAAGTAAATCCTCCTGAGCCGTCAGTTGACGATACCACCGTGAATCCTTCCGCAACTGGACCATCAAGCTCGGGCAACCCGCCATCACCATCTGCACAAGACGTTTTGATCACCGGGAGCCGCTTTGTTGAGCCGGGGAATCCCACTGTGTTGGATCGTCACACGGCGAAACAAGAGGCGTTGGAGAAACAGAAAGTGCATTTTGATGTTTCACATTATGACCATCTGAATGCCAACGACATTTTATCCGGTTATCTCAGCCATGTGCACTCCAGGCGCGACTCAGAGATCGAAATGGTCAAGCAGTTGCAGCTGAAATATGAGGTATGTTCTTCCGGCTTACTTATATTCCACCAGTGTCGGGGGTTTGGTGCGACATATGCCAATGGATGGCTTATCATGGTGGGGGCGAGTAGAACGTCGCCGGTGCCTGGAAACGGGATGAGGCGAAGACATGCACGCCGGCGAATCTTACCCAGCTTCGGGGCTCTCGGGGAGATAATACCCCTACTGCTGCTCTGCGGGGTCTCCGCATGATCACTATAGTCAAAGATTTACACGGTTGCTCCTTGAGCTGTGTATGGTGGTAGGAGAGGGCAAGGCTAGCTCTCTCCCTCTATCTGGTGAGTTATAGAACTACTGGGATCCAACCCTTTACATGGGTGCCCTGGGGGTTTATATAGGCCTACCCCCCTAGGGGTACAATGGTAATGTGACTGGGCGCGAGCCCAGCCGTCAGTGTCTCCGACCTCCGACTTCTCCGCCGACTGTTGGGGCCCGCCGACTGGTCTGGTATGGAGCCGACAGGCCGCGTCCACCGCGGGCGGGTCTTGCCGGATGCTGATTACTGTAGCCGTGCTCCTAATGATGCAAGCTTGGTCATGGGGTCGTGGCAACAGCCCCGCCGCCTGGCGGGCGATCACTGTGGCCACTCCCCATCTCTTCTTGATTAATGGCGCGTGGGCCCGGGGGAGGGCTCGGCCGACTCCCCCGGGCCGACTCCCGTTGGGTCCGACTGGCGGTGCCTTCGCCATCTCCCGAGGTCTCGCTGGCTAGTGGGCCCTGCTACCTCCAGGCCGTATAGACAAGCCGTCATGAGCGCAGGACTAGGTACAGTGGTGCTGATGTCAGGGCCGGCTGGGCAATAGTGCCACGCCGGGGGGAGATCTTCCCAAGTACGGCGCGCTGTAGCCATGCCTGCCCTTGGTAAGGGGCGGGGAGCAGGCTTTATTGTAGCCACGCCCCTGCCCCGTCCTTCTCGATGAGGTCACGGTTTGTTGGAGTCGCCGGCCGACTCCTCAAAGCCGGCTTCTCTGGAAGTCGTCCCTGGGACTCGGCCGTGAGCGGGCAGTCGGCCGCCTTGCCGTAGACTCCCCAGGAGGCGGCTCTTCGCCCTGTGGTCTTGAGGGGCGCAGCCTGCCCTGATGTCTTGAAAGGTTGTGGGCCTCGGGTTGGCCTACCCGTGGCCCATTACTCCGACAGTAGTCCCCGAAGCTGGTGAGGTGCCGCAGACGATCGGCCGAGAAGCCTCAGCAGTTTCTCTTTCCGGGCGCAACTCATGGTCTTGATTGACTTCCGCCAGGCTGACTAGAAGGAGTCGGACTCGCCCAACTCGGACTTACTCAATTCTGACTTGCTCAGTAGTTCGAACGTCACGGCGGGATTTCAAGTGGCGGGCTAGCTAAGCTTCCGGAGAAAGCCGCCCGTTCCTGGCCTGTCACACAAGGGCACGTGGCCAGGCCGTCCTGCCAGCCCACGCGCACGACGGGACTGGCCCGTAGGCGGGCCCCGCCACTACCGTGCCTTGGCGCCCGAGCGGATCCGCTGTGGCCCTGGTGGACGGTTAGGATTCCTGTGGAGTTACTGCGCGTAGTAACTTTGCAGGGATTGTGGGGGGCATGGGGTTGTGGGCGCAGTAAATCCCCACGTCCGCCCCCTCGGCTTCGCAGCCCCGAGGGCCATAAGTAGGGGGAAGACGGGAGCACGTGTGCCCCTCCTTCCTGCTGCCCCTTGCCTTCTTCCTCCTCGCAGCTCCTTCGCTCTCCTGCTTCCTCTTTCTTCTCTCTCTCGCTCGCTCCGCCGCGACGATGAGCTCTTCCTCTGCTGCCGCGCCTCCCCCGGTGCGCTCCGGCACCTGGGACGGCTCTGAGGTCCACGAAGACCATATCGAGTTCCTCCGCCAGACCCGTCGGCTTCCCGGCGAGGATCGCGTGCAGGTGCGTCTCGCACCGGAGGGAGAGATTTCCCCCACCCCGCGGGAGGGCGAGTGGGTCATCTTCCGCTCGCACTGCCTGCGCGGGCTGGGGCTGCCGGCAAGCAGCTTCCTCCGGTCGTTCATGGAGTTCTATGGACTCCAGCCGCACCACCTCACCCCCAACACAGTGGTGCTGCTATCCGCCTTCGTGGCTCTGTGCAAGGGCTTCCTGGGAGTCCTCCCCACCCTCGAGCTCTGGGGGGAGTTCTTCTTCTCCAAGCTCGCCACCCAGGCCGCGGGCGTCCCGGCTCAGTGCGGCGCCTTCATCACCGTGCGAAGGACAGGAGCTGACAACCACTTCCCCTCCATCGCGCTGCTGAAGTCGGTGAAGATGTGGCAGCGGTCCTACTTCTACGTCAGGAACGTCGCCACGCGGGGCGACTGGGTCAATCTGCCAGCTTTTGAAGCCGGCCCGCCGGCTGGCAGACTGCCCAACTGGTCGTACAGGGCCAGGTCGCTGACGCCTGCGGGAGCTGGCGCCATCACGCGACTCCGAGTGCTGACGCAGTCGGAGGGTATGACTGGCCCGGACCTGCTGGCCGCCTTCGTCTCGCGCCGAGTTCTCCCACTCCAAGGCCGCCCTCACCTGATATGCCAGATGAGCGGGGCCGCGACCCGAGTCGGATGTGCACCAAGGACATGCCTCACGAAGAGGTGGCCCTGATGGTGAACTATCTCTTGGACAGCAGGCTCCCGGAGGACTGGCGATTCGCCAAGGAGCCATACTCCCGCGCCAACCGCCCGCCCGTGGTGAGTCGCCTTTCTTTTCTTCAGATTGTCTTCTTCTTGCCGAGTCTTGTTCTAATCAGTCTGCTTTTTGGTTAGAATCCCCTTCTTCACCCACCAGCCGGCACCTCGGGGCCGGCCCGTGAGTTTGCCGCCGATCGGGAGGAGAGCGACATCGACGACCCCGATCTGGGGGCGGTGGCTCTGGAAGACGATGCCGAGGGAGGAGGAGGGACGACAGGCGACTTCAGGCCCTCGGCCACCTTTGCCGACTAGCCTGAAGATGACACCGAGGAAGGAGTCGCCCCTCGCCATCGGCCAGGAGCCAGTCAGCCGGGCGCGGGCTCTTCTGCCGCGTCGGGCGCTCCAGGCGGCGGGAAGAAGCGCCGGGCTGCGCCGACTTTGTTCGGCAGCCGGCCGAAGAAGCCCAAGGGCTTGGCTGCGGTGAGCCAGCGAGACGAGGCGGCCGCGAAGGCCATCCGCTTCCGTAAGGAAGTGAAGAAGCCGCCGTTGGTCTCTGCGTAAGTATCCTGACTTCAAAGTTTATCCTTTCTTCGTGTTTTGTCTGAGTTTCTGCTCGCCCTTCTTTCTTCACGGCTCCCCTCTCTCTTGAGCGGGTCGCCGCCGCCTCCGTCATTGGGTCAGCGTAGACGCCCACCACCACTCGGCGGATAGAGCCCGCTGCCGACCTTCGGGAGGCGATGGAGCGGAATGCGTAGGAGAAGCGCAATGAAGAAGAAGCCCTCCGCCTGGAGAAGGCGGAGGCCGACAGGGCGGAGGCCTCCACCAAGAAAAAACTAGCGGAGGCCGAAGCCGCCGCCGCGGCGAAGCAGCAGGCTGAGGAAGATGCACGCTGCCAGGCGGCCTTGCTTGTTACCCCGCTGAACTCTGCGCCACCACCTCCGGAGTTCATGGGGCAAACTGGAGGAGCCGGCGGGGAGAACCTCGTCGAGGAGTGGGAAGGCGGCGAGTCCTCTACTCCGGGCGCGAACGTTCCGCCGCCGCCTCCGCCGCCGTCTGAAGGCGTGCAAGGCGAGCAGCCTGTGGACCCTCCGGTGCGTTCGACCGAAGAAGGGGCCGTGGCGAGGCTACTCCTCCAGGTCGGCTCGGCAGTGCGCCGTCGTCTGGAGAAGGCGACTTCGGCCCCCCGCCCCCTGGAAGCCGGCACCGCCAGCTCGGCGGCTCTAGACACTGAGGCGACGAGGCCGCACCTGTTGGGTGGGTGCGGGGAGGTGGCACAGGGCCGCTGAACCGGGCGCTCCTGGACGTCCAGGCGAAGCTCCGCGCTGAGGGCGACGCCCTCCAGAGCTGCACCAAGGCATTCCTGGCGTCGCGGGCGGCCGTCCGGGTATGTCTTTTCTTTGGGCCTTTGTTTTTTCTTGTTTCTCTTTGTGGGGGCGCGCCAGCGCACCCACTGGGTGTAGTCCCCGAGTTTCGGGTCGGCTGCTGAGCAGGCAGCCCGGAACTCCAATTTGATGAGCTTCTGGGTACTAACTTGTCTGAAACGCTTGTTGCAGGACTACCACAACCTCCGCGTCACCACCTTCAACCGTAGTGTTGAAGAGTTGGGCAAGCGGACCGCTGACTTGGCGGAGAGGCGGAGAGTTGGGCATCAACTATGGACTGTAGAATGAAGGACAAGGAATTAGTATCTCTCGAACTCCTAGGGAAAATTCCGGCAGCATAACGGCAGTAAAATGCTCAGAATGAGACATCCTACTAAGAATGGGGTGGTAACATACTCATCATCATCACTCAAAGTTCTGAGATAGTACTAAACAGACTACACCGGAAGTACTCGAAAACTGGGGTATGACTCTGATCAACCAATCCTAAGGGACTACGGAGTAGTAACACGTGATCCTGATAGACGGAAGAGAAGCCTAGTTCCTTAATCCCGTCGGAAAGATAGGATGACTCAGATCAGAAGGTCATGAGGTATAAGGAGTAAAAAGAGCCTTACGTTCCAACCCACAATCAATTCCCTTACATAACTAAAGATTTTCTATACTCAACTTCGACCAGTTTGGCTTGGTAATCCTACAGGCAGTCAGGCTCTGATACCAGCGCTGTCAGGACCCCGACTCAATGCCACATCGATCTAGCATGTAACACCTCATATCACCTTGCGGCCTCACGCACGGTATCCCCACGGGTGTCGCCTTACCTTTTCCCGGGACCGTTTGCGCATTTTGGCACACATATATGATGGTGTCCCTAGCATCCATATGATAAAGAGCCCGGGCTGACATGGCTAGTCGTAAACCCAAAGTGGCACTAACTTACAGGGACAGGCATCCCTGACCCAGCATCGAACGTGTCGGTCATCAATGAGTGAATCCAGGCTGTAGCACTGGGCTAACAGGACTCCGGTGAACCGGGCTGTAGCAGGCTAACAGGACTCCGGTATTCATCGCGTGACATTTCCCCGAAGGGACAGACACAGGATCGAAGAAGGACACATGCCGGCCAGCCTAAGTGTTCCGGAGCAGTAGCAAGCTACCAGGGCTCAGTGGAAGCACTAGGAGACATTTCCCGGTAAGAGAGGCTACTAAGGATAAACAACTAGATAGTCAGATCCCACACATAGCAATACACATTACACGTACGCATAACATGCAAGTATGTGCTGTACAACATGGCATCACATCATAACTCAACAATCATATAGATAAAGGCTCAGAAGAGCCATCATAGCATTTATTGCAAACAGGGGTCACAAAACCCATCATACAGAGCATACAAGCAACAAGCGGAAGCATTACATGTCTGGGTACAGACATCTACAAATGAAAAAGGCTGAAGAGCCTGACTATCTACAACATCCGATCAAGATCGTAGCTGAGGTACTAGCTACTAGTCGAAGTCCATGAGAACCCTAGTAAGACCGAAGTCTCTGCTGCAAAAACATAAATGAAGCAACATGAGTACAAAGGTACTCAGCAAGACTTACATCAGATCCTATCATACATGCATTTGTATCAAGAGGGTAATGTGGGGTTTAGTTGCAGCAAGCCAGCTTTGACTCTGTGGCTATCCTGTTCTACGACTACCAGAAACTCTGGAGGTGAGACAACGTACACGAGTCCACTAATCACCATACAATACACTACTATGGATTCATCCCCGTCTCCCTACGAGAAGGCCATCCATAGCACTCACACTTGTCTTGAGCATTTTAGAGTATCCACTTCAGGTTGTCTATGTACCATGTAAGCATCCAAGAAGTCCATAACCGCGGACCCGGCTATTCGAATAGATCATGTTAACCCTGCAGGGGTGTACTTCTTCACACACGCTCTCGCCACTTACCGCCATGTACACGTCATGTATCTCGGCAACCTTCAAGCGGAAGCCTGGCGAGGGTGTCGGCCACGACCTGACTAACCACACAAGACTCTAGTCCAGGTTTATCGCCTATTCGGGTTCCATCCGCAAGGAGATCCGGTCGAGGTGTCGCTCACGGCCCCAAACGATGTGAGCAGGGTTCCCAAGCCCACCATCCGGGTGCCACTTGGTACACTGTGCCACGTGTGCCTAGTCTGTCCCAAGCCCACCCTGCCGGGTGCCACTTGGTAGAAAAATAGCACTACCTACAAACACCAGAAACTAGTTGCGACTCCTGGACAGAGACCAAGTTGGTTAATAAGTCGAGAGGGGTCGAGTTACCGAAACCCAATGTGTGGTAGTATCGAGTCATTGGACAACATACATAGAACTCAGTGCTTAAGGACGGTTCCAATGAGACAACCCACCATGTACTCCTACATGGCCTCTCACCGCTACCTTTACCAAATCGTGTTCACACACCTCACTCTCAGTATTAGAACATATCGTAACACTCCAATTCATTCCCAATGAACCAAACCTGACACACTCTAAGCAATAGCAGGCATAGCATGGTAGGAACACAACATGGCTCAATCAACTCCTACACATGCTAGTGGGTTTCAACTATTTACTGTGGCAATGACAGGTCATGCAGAGGAATGGGTTCAACTACCGCAGCACAAAGTAGCAGATGAATCGTTGTTGTCCTAATGCAATAACTGAGAGCAGGAGCGAGAGAGTAGGGTTTTATCGAAATGAACAAGGGGGTTTGCTTGCCTGGTAAATCAACAGAGGAGGCACTGCTTCACAGACAGGTACTCTGGAACAGACTCCGGAGCAGGACCTATCGAGAAGGAACAGTGTCGACAATCAAAACACAATCATATGCAACAATATGATGCATGAACATGGCATGTAGATGTGATGCTGTTTGGGCTAATGCAACTGGTAATCATTTGGTTTGAAGTCCATTTGAACCAAAGGTTCAAATGCATCTCCAAATTAAGCTCCTACATATGCCATAATGTGTTTTTCTCATATTCAGCATGTATAAGTTGGTTTGTCATGCATGAAACTAGTACAGATGGAAAGATTGCATTTTTCTGATAATTTTTCATATATAAATTATTTTAATCTGAGCTACGGTTGAATTGTTATGAATTTTTGAAGTTTAAAACAATTTCTGGAATTTTCTGATTAAATTTAAATCCAGAAATCATATTATTGCGCCAGCATGGCGTCAGCACGACGTCAGCGGTCAACTGGGCTGGTCCGGGTCAAACCTGACGTGTGGGGCCCACACGTCAGTGACAGGGGGGGTTAAACAGGGGTTAATTTAGTTCTAATTAAAAGTTAGTGGCGCTGGGGCCCACTGTCAGTGTCAGGGTTAATTAACAGAGGTTGATTAGATTTAAACTAATCCTAAACCCGAGTTAGCAGGGACGGGCCCCACTGGTCATTGAGCCAGGGGAGGTCAAACCCCCTGGTCAACCGGGGCTAATACGCCGGCGTTTAGCCGCCGGCGGCAGCAAACGCGGCGGAGGGCGCGGGATTTCCACTCCGGCGCCCAATCGAGCAGCGGAAGGCACGCGCGGGAAGCTGGGGCTCGCGCGCACCCACTGGTGCCCTCCGTTTCGCCGGAGATGGCCTAGATCGACGGCGGCGACCACTTGGGCGGCGGCCGGAGTTCGGGCGCGAGCGGGATCGGGCTGCGGGGCACGGGGAGGCCACCTGAGGGGCTCGGCGGCACCCTCGTGGCACTGGGAGCGCAATGGAAGGCTCGGTTTGGGCGGAGGCGGGCCGAGACGGCGACGGCGACATGGACGGCGGCGAGAGGCTCCGGCCGTGGTGGGGAACGGAGCTACGGCGCGGGAACGAGGGGGGAGAAGAGAGGGGAAACGGAGAGGGGCTCACAGCGAGACCAGCGAGCGCGAGGGCGAGGTCGGGGATGCCCGGTAGCTCACGAATCGACGGCGAGTATCCACGGCGGCCGGAGGCGAGGATGGCGACGGCGATGGCTCCACGGGGTGCTCCGTCTTGCGTGGCTCGACGAGGAGGTAGAGGGGGTCGCGGCGGAGCTGGGGAGCGTGTCGGGGAGGCGAGGGGAGGCCGGTGGCGACGGCTATGGTGAACGGCGGCGATGGGTGCGTTCGGACACGGGAGAGAGAGAGCGAGGGAAAAGGGGAAAAGCACGGGAGAGAGGGGGGTGAGGCCAGGGGATCGGGGCGGCACCGAGAAGAAGCAACGCGGCGTCGCGCTGGCAGGGCAGGCAGGCAGGCGAGCTGGTGGCGTGGCGCGGTGGCGCGCGCGCGCGCCGGGCACGCTCCCCTCCCTCTGTCGAGGACGAAGACGACAGAGGAGGGGGCGGGCTGGGCCGCCTGCTGGCTGGGCCGGCCTGCTGCTGCTGGGCCAGAGGCGCCAGGCAGAAGCCCAGGTAAGTCTCCCTCTTTTATTTTTTTGTTTCCTAATTTTTCTGACATTTGTTTTGATTTAGTAAAAGTACTAAATCAATTTATTTACTTATGCCAATTTTTGCAGGGGCTAACTATATTATTCCAGAGCTCCTTTATAAATGGCATAATTTTTGGACCATATTTCATATATATAACAATATATATCCAAAGCAAATAATTATCGGATTAATCCAAATGGCCAAAATTAAATATCCATGAGCTCCTAAAATATTGGTTTGATTTTTATCTCTGTCCAATATTTTCAGAGGGCAACATGAGCATTTTCTTGGACCCTTTTGGAGAAATTTTTATTTGGGTCATTTCAAAAATGATTCTGAGGGTTCCACCAAACCTCATTTCAAATTTAAATGAAATTTAAATATGATGCACAAATGGCTAGCTAGTCTAAGTCATACCAGACTAGGGATGTGACAACTCGCCCCCACTTGAAAAAATCTCGTCCCGAGATTCAGGGGTCGACGGAAAGAAAGCGGGGTACTCCAGTCGAAGACGATCTTCTTGCTCCCAAGTAGCTTCTCTCTCGGAATGATGAGACCACTGAACTTTGAGAAACTTGATGTTCTGACGTCGGGTGACACGCTCTGCTTGATCAAGAATGCGAACCGGGTACTCTCGGTATGTGAGGTTATCTTGGAGATCAAGCGTTTCGTGGTCCACTCCGCGGATGGGATCCGAGAAGCAACGCCTGAGTTGAGAGACGTGGAAGACATCATGAACTCGAGAAATATGTGGGGGTAGTTCCAATTGGTAGGCAACCTCTCCTTGTTTAGCGAGAATACGAAAAGGACCAATGTAACGAGGAGCCAACTTGCCCTTGATACCAAAACGATGGGTACCCTTCAAAGGAGTAACCCGAAGGTAAGCCTTTTCGCCAACTTCATAAATCATATCCTTATGATGATGATCATACTGACTCTTTTGACGAGACTGGGCTGTTTTCAAATTCTCACGAATGATGCGAACTTGCTCTTCTGCCTCCTGAATCATGTCCGGTCCAAAGAATTGTCTTTCCCCGGTTTCTGACCAGTTCAAAGGTGTTCGACATCTTCGTCCATAGAGAACCTCAAAAGGAGCTTTCTTGAGGCTCGATTGGTAGCTATTGTTATAAGCAAACTCGGCAAAAGGAAGACATTTCTCCCAATCCATACCGAATGAGATAACGCAAGCTCTAAGCATGTCTTCGAGAATTTGATTGACCCGTTCCACCTGACCACTCGACTGAGGGTGGAAAGCGGTACTGAAGGAAAGATGGGTTCCCATGGCAGTTTGGAAACTCTCCCAGAAATGAGAAGTGAAAAGACTGCCACGGTCTGAATTGATCTCTAGTGGAACACCATGAAGTGACACTATTCGAGAAATGTATAAGTCAGCAAGCTGACTAGCAGTGATACTTTCCCGAACAGGAAGGAAGTGAGCCACTTTGGAAAGACGATCAACGACTACGAAGATAGCGTTATTCCCTTTCTTGGTCCTGGGAAAGCCGGTGATGAAGTCCATACCAACTTTATCCCATTTCCACTCAGGAATAGCTAAAGGCTGAAGGGTGCCAGCAGGCCTTTGATGCTCTGCCTTAACGCGGCGACAAACGTCACAATTAGCAATAAACTGAGCGATTTCTCTCTTCATCCTAGTCCACCAGAACCTCTGGCGTAGGTCCTAAAACATCTTAGTGCTACCGGGATGAATCGTGAGAGGGGATTCATGCGCCTCCTTAAGAATCAACTGCCGAAGATGTTGCTTCTTGGGAACCACCAAGCGATTCTCAAAGAAAACAACACCACGATCATTCATAGAGAAACATCCACCAACTCCCTTCTTAATGTTTCTCTTGATCCGGGTAATCCCCGTATCATGCTTCTGGGCTTCTATGATAAGGTCCACAAGGGTAGGTTTCGCCACCAAGGTAGAAAGAAATCCGTGAGGAGCAATGTGAAGATTCAGCTTACAGAATTCCTCATGGAGAAGTGGTTGGCCTTGCTGCAACATGAGATTGTTGCAATAAGATTTACGGCTTAGGGCATCAGCCATGACATTGGCTTTGCCTGGGGTGTAGGTAATTCCTAGATCATAATCTGTGATTAACTCCAACCAACGTCTTTGCCTAAGGTTCAGATCCGGTTGGGTGAAGATATACTTGAGACTCTGGTGATCGGTGTAGATCTCGCAACGTTTACCAAGAAGATAATGTCGCCAGGTCTTGAGTGCATAGACTACGGCTGCAAGCTCTAGATCATGTGTAGGATAATTCTCCTCATGTGGATGCAACTGTCGAGATGCATAGGCGATCACATGACGATCCTGCATAAGAATGCAACCTAGTCCCTGTCGTGAGGCGTCGCAGTAGATAATAAAGTCTTTAGTGAAATCCGGTGGCACAAGTATGGGAGCAGAAGTCACGCGTCTTTTCAGTTCCTGAAAACTGTACTCACACTGTGGGGACCACTCGAACTTTTTATCTTTCTTGAGAAGTTCCGTGAGGGGTTTGGCTACTTTGGAGAAGTTTTCAACAAAGCGGCGACAATAGCTGGCTAGACCAAGGAAACTCCTAACTTGTTTGACTGTTTCAGGTGGAGTCCAATCGAGAACGGCCTTGACTCTCTCGGGATTGACAGAAATGCCCTTACCAGAGATTACGTGGCCTAAGTAGGTCACTTCTGGCAACCAGAATTCACACTTGGAGAACTTGGCATAAAGGCGGTGCTCTCTGAGTTTTTCTAAAACAAGTCTAAGATGTTCGGCATGCTCTTCCTCGTTCTTCGAGTAAATAAGAATGTCATCGAGGTAAACCACGACGAACTTATCTAAGTACTCCATGAAGATCGAGTTCATCAAGCGGGAGAATGTAGCTGCAGCGTTAGTTAGACCAAAGGACATGACAGTGTACTCATACTGACCATAACGAGTGACAAAAGCTGTCTTGGGAATGTCCCCGTTCCTGATCTTAATTTGGTGGTATCCTAACCTCAAATCCATCTTGGAGAAGACTGAGGATCCAGCGAGCTGATCATACAGGTCGTTGATCCTGGGGAGCGGATACTTGTTCTTTATCGTGACCAAATTAACGGGACGATAATCTACAACCATCCGGTCCGTACCGTCTTTCTTCTTAACAAAGAGGACGGGGCAAGCCCAAGGAGAAGAACTAGGACAGATGAAACCCTTTTGCAAGGAAGTTGTTTCTTAAGCTCGGCTAGTTCTAAGGGTGCCATCTTGTAAGGTCTCCGGGAGATTGGAGCTGTTCCTGGGATAAGATCTATGACAAACTCTACATCTCTGTCAGGTGGAACACCTGGCAGTTCCTCTGGAAAAACATCCAGAAAGTCACGGACTACCGGGATATCTTCAAGGTCTGGAAGAGGGCTGGCATTAAGAGAATAGAGCTGACGCTTTGCAACTCTAGTGGAGACGGTGACTATCTTGCCAGACGGGTGTGTAAGCTGAACAGATCTTGTGTAACAATCAATCTTGGCATGATGAGCTGTCATCCAGTCCATACGCAAGATGATGTTAATATCTGAGGACTTGAGGGCTACAAGTGATGCAAGGAATACAAGTCTGTCAACAAGGATTTCATTACCATGGCTTACACTAGAGGTTTGCCATTTGGATCCAGGAGTTTGGATGACTAGTGGAGTTGGCATATCACAAAATGACAGATTGTGCAAGTTAGCATAGCTTTCCGAAATGAAGGAGTGAGATGCTCCAGTATCGAATAGAACTGATGCTGGGTGACAATTGATAAGGAGTGTACCAAGAACGACATACGGATCATCATGAGCGTCTTTAGCTGAGACGTGATGCACACGTCCACGTTCAGTGGGGGCTGACTTGACACTGATCATCTTGCGTGATGGCTTAATACAGCCAACAGTCTTCTCGGGCTGGGGTGGAGCATAACTAGTCTGAGAGCAATCACGTGCATAGTGTCCTGGCTTCCCGCATGTGAAGCAAGTCCCTGAGGTTGGACGTGGACCCGCACTGACAGGCGGTCTACCAGTAGGCCTGGGTGGAACATACGACTGAGCTGGGGGAGGCACCACATGAGATGACCTCGGTGTATAACCGGAAGGAAGAGCGGAGTTTGGAACCCAAATCCGGCGCTTCTGGGAACTAGAGCCAGAGGAAGATCCCAAATTACGGGTGTGCTTACGAGACTCCTCGTAAGTGAGCTGAGTTGTCTCTGCATTAATGGCCTTGTTCACAAGGGCTTGGAATGTATCACAATGATGCAGGTGGAGATCACGATGCAACTTGGGGTTGAGACCCTTTCGGAACCTAGCCTGCTTCTTGGCGTCCGTGGACACTTCTTCTGTGGCATAACGGGCGAGGTTCTCGAACTCTCTGCTGTAAGCATCAACAGCCATCTTATTCTGGGTGAAACTACAGAACTCTTCTCTCTTGCGATCAATGAGGGCCTGGGGAATGTGATGCTCGCGAAAAGCCTCAGTGAAATCCTTCCAGGTAGGAATCTGGCCAGCTGGAAGCAAAGCCTCACAGTTCTGCCACCAAAGACTAGCAGGACCTTCCAGGTGGTATGTGGCATAAGTGACCTTGTCATCTTCAGCTACGCTCGCGGAACGCAGCTTATGAGTGATGCTACGGAGCCAGTCATCTGCATCGAGTGGCTCGATGGAATGATGAAAGGTAGGTGGGTGCAAGCGAATGAAGTCATGAATGGTAGCAGACCCTTTGAACTAATGTGCGGTGTTCTCCTCGATACGTGCCAACAAACAATTAGACTCACGCTTGTTCCTCTCCATCTCTAACATGAACTCTGCCAACGAAGGCGGGTCGGGAGGATCCTCATTCCTACCATCTCCGTGGTTCTGGCTACGAGCAACGGAACTTCGCTTAGCTGATGACATCCTGAGAGACGAACCAAGGACGGAGTCAGCATCAACTATGGACTGTAGAATGAAGGACAAGGAATTAGTATCTCTCGAACTCCTAGGGAAAATTCCGGCAGCATAACGGCAGTAAAATGCTCAGAATGAGACATCCTACTAAGAATGGGGTGGTAACATACTCATCATCATCACTCAAAGTTCTGAGATAGTACTAAACAGACTACACCGGAAGTACTCGAAAACTGGGGTATGACTCTGATCAACCAATCCTAAGGGACTACGGAGTAGTAACACGTGATCCTGATAGACGGAAGAGAAGCCTAGTTCCTTAATCCCGTCAGAAAGATAGGATGACTCAGATCAGAAGGTCATGAGGTATAAGGAGTAAAAAGAGCCTTACGTTCCAACCCACAATCAATTCCCTTACATAACTAAAGATTTTCTATACTCAACTTCGACCAGTTTGGCTTGGTAATCCTACAGGCAGTCAGGCTCTGATACCAGCGCTGTCAGGACCCCGACTCAATGCCACATCGATCTAGCATGTAACACCTCATATCACCTTGCGGCCTCACGCACGGTATCCCCACGGGTGTCGCCTTACCTTTGCCCGGGACCGTTTGCGCATTTTGGCACACATATATGATGGTGTCGCTAGCATCCATATGATAAAGAGCCCGGGCTGACATGGCTAGTCGTAAACCCAAAGTGGCACTAACTTACAGGGACAGGCATCCGTGACCCAGCATCGAACGTGTCAGTCATCAACGAGTGAATCCAGGCTGTAGCACTGGGCTAACAGGACTTCGGTGAACCGGGCTGTAGCAGGCTAACAGGACTCCGGTATTCATCGCGTGACATTTCCCCGAAGGGACAGACACAGGATCGAAGAAGGACACATGCCGGCCAGCCTAAGTGTTCCGGAGCAGTAGCAAGCTACCAGGGCTCAGTGGAAGCACTAGGAGACATTTCCCGGTAAGAGAGGCTACTAAGGATAAACAACTAGATAGTCAGATCCCACACATAGCAATACACATTACACGTACGCATAACATGCAAGTATGTGCTGTACAACATGGCATCACAGCATAACTCAACAATCATATAGATAAAGGCTCAGAAGAGCCATCATAGCATTTATTGCAAACAGGGGTCACAAAACCCATCATACAGAGCATACAAGCAACAAGCGGAAGCATTACATGTCTGGGTACAGACATCTACAAATGAAAAAGGCTGAAGAGCCTGACTATCTACAACATCCGATCAAGATCGTAGCTGAGGTACTAGCTACTAGTCGAAGTCCATGAGAACCCTAGTAAGACCGAAGTCTCTGCTGCAAAAACATAAATGAAGCAACATGAGTACAAAGGTACTCAGCAAGACTTACATCAGATCCTATCATACATGCATTTGTATCAAGAGGGTAATGTGGGGTTTAGTTGCAGCAAGCCAGCTTTGACTCTGTGGCTATCCTGTTCTACGACTACCAGAAACTCTGGAGGTGAGACAACGTACACGAGTCCACTAATCACCATACAATACACTACTATGGATTCATCCCCGTCTCCCTACGAGAAGGCCATCCATAGCACTCACACTTGTCTTGAGCATTTTAGAGTATCCACTTCAGGTTGTCTATGTACCATGTAAGCATCCAAGAAGTCCATAACCGCGGACCCGGCTATTCGAATAGATCATGTTAACCCTGCAGGGGTGTACTTCTTCACACACGCTCTCACCACTTACCGCCATGTACACGTCGTGTATCTCGGCAACCTTCAAGCGGAAGCCTGGCGAGGGTGTCGGCCACGACCTGACTAACCACACAAGACTCTAGTCCAGGTTTATCGCCTATTCGGGTTCCATCCGCAAGGAGATCCGGCCGAGGTGTCGCTCACGGCCCCAAACGATGTGAGCAGGGTTCCCAAGCCCACCATCCGGGTGCCACTTGGTACACCGTGCCACGTGTGCCTAGTCTGTCCCAAGCCCACCCTGCCGGGTGCCACTTGGTAGAAAAATAGCACTACCTACAAACACCAGAAACTAGTTGCGACTCCTGGACAGAGACCAAGTTGGTTAATAAGTCGAGAGGGGTAGAGTTACCGGAACCCAATGTGTGGTAGTATCGAGTCATTGGACAACATACATAGAACTCAGTGCTTAAGGACGGTTCCAATGAGACAACCCACCATGTACTCCTACATGGCCTCTCACCGCTACCTTTACCAAATCGTGTTCACACACCTCACTCTCAGTATTAGAACATATCATAACACTCCAATTCATTCCCAATGAACCAGACCTGACACACTCTAAGCAATAGCAGGCATAGCATGGTAGGAACACAACATGGCTCAATCAACTCCTACACATGCTAGTGGGTTTCAACTATTTACTGTGGCAATGACAGGTCATGCAGAGGAATGGGTTCAACTACCGCAGCACAAAGTAGCAGATGAATCGTTGTTGTCCTAATGCAATAACTGAGAGCAGGAGCGAGAGAGTAGGGTTTTATCGAAATGAACAAGGGGGTTTGCTTGCCTGGTAAATCAACAGAGGAGGCACTGCTTCACAGACAGGTACTCTGGAACAGACTCCGGAGCAGGACCTATCGAGAAGGAACAGTGTCGACAATCAAAACACAATCATATGCAACAATATGATGCATGAACATGGCATGTAGATGTGATGCTGTTTGGGCTAATGCAACTGGTAATCATTTGGTTTGAAGTCCATTTGAACCAAAGGTTCAAATGCATCTCCAAATTAAGCTCCTACATATGCCATAATGTGTTTTTCTCATATTCAGCATGTATAAGTTGGTTTGTCATGCATGAAACTAGTACAGATGGAAAGATTGCATTTTTCTGATAATTTTTCATATATAAATTATTTTAATCTGAGCTACGGTTGAATTGTTATGAATTTTTGAAGTTTAAAACAATTTCTGGAATTTTCTGATTAAATTTAAATCCAGAAATCATATTATTGCGCCAGCATGGCGTCAGCACGACGTCAGCGGTCAACTGGGCTGGTCCGGGTCAAACCTGACGTGTGGGGCCCACACGTCAGTGACAGGGGGGGTTAAACAGGGGTTAATTTAGTTCTAATTAAAAGTTAGTGGCGCTGGGGCCCACTGTCAGTGTCAGGGTTAATTAACAGAGGTTGATTAGATTTAAACTAATCCTAAACCCGAGTTAGCAGGGACGGGCCCCACTGGTCATTGAGCCAGGGGAGGTCAAACCCCCTGGTCAACCGGGGCTAATACGCCGGCGTTTAGCCGCCGGCGGCAGCAAACGCGGCGGAGGGCGCGGGATTTCCACTCCGGCGCCCAATCGAGCAGCGGAAGGCACGCGCGGGAAGCTGGGGCTCGCGCGCACCCACTGGTGCCCTCTGTTTCACCGGAGATGGCCTAGATCGACGGCGGCGACCACTTGGGCGGCGGCCGGAGTTCGGGCGCGAGCGGGATCGGGCTGCGGGGCACGGGGAGGCCACCTGAGGGGCTCGGCGGCACCCTCGTGGCACTGGGAGCGCAATGGAAGGCTCGGTTTGGGCGGAGGCGGGCCGAGACGGCGACGGCGACATGGACGGCGGCGAGAGGCTCCGGCCGTGGTGGGGAACGGAGCTACGGCGCGGGAACGAGGGGGGAGAAGAGAGGGGAAACGGAGAGGGGCTCACAGCGAGACCAGCGAGCGCGAGGGCGAGGTCGGGGATGCCCGGTAGCTCACGAATCGACGACGAGTATCCATGGCGGCCGGAGGTGAGGATGGCGACGGCGATGGCTCCACGGGGTGCTCCGTCTTGCGTGGCTTGACGAGGAGGTAGAGGGGGTCGCGGCGGAGCTGGGGAGCGTGTCGGGGAGGGGAGGGGAGGCCGGTGGCGACGGCTATGGCGAACGGCGGCGATGGGTGCGTTCGGACACGGGAGAGAGAGAGCGAGGGAGAAGGGGAAAAGCACGGGAGAGAGGGGGGTGAGGCCAGGGGATCGGGGCGGCACCGAGAAGAAGCAACGCGGCGTCGCGCTGGCAGGGCAAGCAGGCAGGCGAGCTGGTGGCGTGGCGCGGTGGCGCGCGCGCGCCGGGCACGCTCCCCTCCCTCTGTCGAGGACGAAGACGACAGAGGAGGGGGCGGGCTGGGCCGCCTGCTGGCTGGGCCGGCCTGCTGCTGCTGGGCCAGAGGCGCCAGGCAGAAGCCCAGGTAAGTCTCCCTCTTTTATTTTTTTGTTTCCTAATTTTTCTGACATTTGTTTTGATTTAGTAAAAGTACTAAATCAATTTATTTACTTATGCCAATTTTTGCAGGGGCTAACTATATTATTCCAGAGCTCCTTTATAAATGGCATAATTTTTGGACCATATTTCATATATATAACAATATATATCCAAAGCAAATAATTATCGGATTAATCCAAATGGCCAAAATTAAATATCCATGAGCTCCTAAAATATTGGTTTGATTTTTATCTCTGTCCAATATTTTCAGAGGGCAACATGAGCATTTTCTTGGACCCTTTTGGAGAAATTTTTATTTGGGTCATTTCAAAAATGATTCTGAGGGTTCCACCAAACCTCATTTCAAATTTAAATGAAATTTAAATATGATGCACAAATGGCTAGCTAGTCTAAGTCATACCAGACTAGGGATGTGACAGGATCTCCCCGACAACCTACTTTATTGACGACTGCTGTCTTTTTTTCTTTCCTTCAGGGGCCAACGCAGCTCTTCAACAGCAGCTGAGCGAAGCCAACTCCTCCCTTCTCGCCAAAGGGGAGGAGTGCAGCAAGCTCGCCGCGGAGCGCGATCTGCTAACCGCTCAGTTGGCAGAGCAGAAGGGGCTGCTCGCGAAGTCGCAGAGGGAGGCGGAGGAGACGGAGGCTGCCCTCCTGGCCGAGTTCGCGAGTGAGCGCTCTTCCTGGTCTGACAAGGAGGCGATGCTGTCCTCCGGCTTCCACGAGATCGAAGACATCGTTGATGGTGAGTCTCTTTATTTTCTTTCTTTGAGCTGCCGACCTTGGTCGTGCCGACTCCTGGTTTTTGACTCGCTTTTTTGTTTCTTCGTGTCTTTTGCAGACTTCTTCCCTGGGCAGTCTTAGGCCGCTATCCAATCCATCGAGGCCGATCATGCAAGTCAGAGGGCGGAGGGCGCAGAGATCGCCGCTGATGCCCCCCGAACTCTTGATGAGCATATCTTGAGTATCGAGGCTCGCCTCTGGCCGGCTCACCGGATGCTGCGCCGGCTTCAGCGCGTTGGTGCCCAGGCGATCTCCGCCCTTTGGCCAGATATGCAGGCTCCGCGCACCCCCAGCCCGAGGCCAACTGCTTGGAGGTCGCGGCTGGTTGCCTCGAAGCCTGGAAGCGCTCTTCGGCCTGGGCTGGAGCGTCGGGCCTTGGAGTTCGTCAAGGTGTGGTACCCGGGGCTGGATCTAGACCGGTTGGCCACGCTTCGGTGGGAGGCCCAGTCGGAGCTAGCGGCTGTGGAAGACACCCTCGTCAAGCGTGCTGCGGCGATCGCCGAGTACATCGACACGAGCATCTTCGTCCCCGAGCGGTCTGAAGACGGCGAGGAGGTCCCGCCGGAGTGGTTTGGGATGAACCCAGACTACGACGAAGACTCGGCAGAGGTGATCGGCTACAGTGTCGAGGAGGAGGATGAGGCGGAGGGTGAGGGCAAGGCGGAGGCACCAGAAGACGGAGCAGACGGCCAGCCTCAGCCCGACCGTGCCTCCAGCAACGAGCCGCGTGCGGCCGATCCGACTGCCACCAGAGGCGATCAAGCCGAGACTGGCCGGCCGACCGCCCTGACGACTGACGCTGGCGCCTCCTCCGACCCCCTGACTCCGTCTGCCGTCTCCTAAGCTGCCATAGTGTCTTTGGTTTTATCTGCTTCAGTAGTCTTTTGAGGAACTTGTTAATTCGCACAATTCCACCCGCGGTGTGTACTTTGAACCTCTGCTTGACAATTCGGCGAAGGGCCTATGTTGTATATATATGTCTATCTTTTCTTGCTCATTGTTCTATTTGGCTGTTTTCCTTTGCCGTTTTCTCCTAGTTGCCTGCCTTGCCAATCGGACAGCCGCTCTGCAGACTATTGCTGGATCAAGTGCTAGGCTACTCTGGGAAAGCAAGTACTTAGCCGATTTCAAGATTGTTTGAGCAAGTTGGATAGAAAACGACAATCCGACTGTCCGAGAGTCAGTTTGCGAGAAGGGCTTGGAAGCCGTCTTAAGCTATGCTTTATGCTTTGGGTCCTTAGCCATTTTTCATGCGAATGCCATTCTACCTTACTACTGCCCACCGTACAGTCGCTCTGCGAGCTACGACTTCTGGTAGGAGACGGCTTAGGCGTTTACACACTACTTGTCCGACTGCAGGAAGCATTTCATAGTGCAAGGCGGCAAGTCCCCGGGCCGACTTGTCGAGCCCGGTGCCAAGCGGCATGACAAAGGGTAACATACTTGTAGGCATAATTTTTATCATACAGACAAAAGAGGGCAGTCCCCGAGCTCGTCTCGGGGGGCCCAAAGTCTTGGTATTTTAATACAAAAGGTAGCGTGGTACATACTGCATCAACTGTAAAATCTTCGGAGAAGATTTGCGTTCCATGGCCGCTCTGTCTCCTTGCCGGAGTTGTCCCTGTTGCGTGCTCAGGGCTTCTGAGCGCCGATCAGGTAGTAGGAGTCGTTGCCTAGTACTTTGCTGATGATTAAAGGGCCTTCCCAAGGCGGCGACAGCTTGTGCTGGCCGGCTGTTCGCTGGATCAGCCGGAGTACGAGGTCGCCTTCTTGGAAAGATCTTGGCCTGACCTTCCTGTTGTGGTATTGGCGCTGGCTCTGCTGGTAGATGCTGGACCGGCTGAGTGCCAACAGCCGGCCCTCTTCCAGCAGATCGACACCGTCTTGTGGTGCTTCTTCTGCTTCCTCCTCGGTGTACATGGTGACTCGTGGGGAGTCGAACTCTATGTCCATTGGGATGATGGCTTTGGCATCATAGACGAGGAAGAAGGGCGTGAAGCCGGTTGACTTGTTTGGAGTCGTGCGCAGACTCCAGAGGACGGCTGGCAGCTCGTCGAGCCAACAGCCAGCCAAGCGCTCCAGAGGCTCGATTAAGCGAGGCTTGATGCCGGACAGGATGAGGCCGTTTGCTCGCTCCACTTGGCCGTTTGACTGCGGGTGGGCGACGGAGGCTAGGTCCAGTCGGATGCCCTGTGTTGCGCAGAAACGGGCCAAGGCGCCTTTGGCAAAATTTGTGCCGTTGTCGGTGATGATGCTGTGTGGTATGCCGTACCGAATTGTGATATCGGTGATGAAGGTCACGGCAGTCGGACCGTTCAGTTTCTTGATTGGCTTTACTTCCACCCACTTGGTGAACTTGTCCACTGCGACAAGTAGGTGAGTCAGACCACCTCGTGCTGTTTTGAATGGTCCCACCATGTCTAGACCCCAAACTGCGAAAGGCCAAGCAATGGGGATGGTCTTGAGCGCGGAAGCCGGCTGGTGCGGCTTGGAGCTAAACTTCTGGCACCCTTTGCATTTTTGGACCAACTCCTTGGCCTCTTCCAAGGCAGTCGGCCAAAAGAAACCGTGCCGAAAAGCTTTGGCGACGAGTGCTCTTGAAGCCGCATGGTGGCCACATTCGCCTTGATGGATGTCTTTGAGGATCGCCTGGCCTTGCTCTGGCTCTACGCAGCGTTGGTAGACACCAGTGACGCTGCGTCTGACTAGCTCTCTGTTGATTATGGTATAGGCTGCTGCCCGGCGTTGTACTTGCCGAGCTGAGATCTCATCAGTTGGTAGCTCTTTGTTCACCAGAAATTTGAGGATGGGCTGGGCCCATGAGGGTGCTGCTATTTCGTCGACTATCAGGACTGCGACTTGGACGAGGGCGGCTGGGCTGGGAGGCAGCGGGCTGGAGTCAATAGTCACTTGTTGGGCTGATGAAGTCCCCAGGACGACTGGCTCGGTCCTTGGGCCGAGTTCTGGAATCTTCGAGTCCGTCACCGCAGTCCCCGGGCCGGGCTCGACTGAAGTAGCTTTGGAGTCGCCCGCCAAAGTCCTCGTTCCGACTGCCGGAGCCCTGGAGTCAGATCCGCCGTCTTCGGGAGGAGCCGGCACAAAGATGGAGTCTGATTCTGGTGAAGGCTTGACAGACGGCTTGAGGAGGCATTGAAGGGCGACACCAGATGGAATTGCTTGGCGGGTAGAGCCGATTCGTGCCAAGGCGTCTTCTTGGTCATTGTCGTTTCTTGGCACATGGAGGAACTCGCACCCTTTGAAATACCCGCTGAGTTGCTGCACGAGGAAACGGTAGCTTGCCATGTTTGCGTATTTTGCGTCCCAGTCGCCAGACGACTGCTGGACCACTAAGCCCGAGTCGCCATAAAACAAGATCCGGCGGATGCCAAGCTCTTTGGCAAGCCGGAGCCCGTGAATGAGCGCCTCGTACTCGGCCACATTGTTGGAGGCGGAAAAATGGATTTGCAGTGCATACTTGAGCTTGTCGCCTTTGGGAGAGGTGAGGACGACGCCGACTCCCAAGCTGGTGCGCATCTTGGAGCCGTCGAAGTGCATCCGCCAATGGGTGGAGTCAGGCGCTGGAGGCAGGTACTGGGTCTCGGCCCAGTCGACGAGGAAGTCGGCCAGTGCTTGTGACTTGATAGCGGTGCGGGGCTGGTAGTAGATGGTGTAAGGAGCCAGCTCTATGGCCCACTTGGCCACTCGACCAGAGGCATCGCGGCTGCCGATGATCTCGGCAAGTGGAGCCATGCAGACCACCGTGATTGGATGTTCTTGAAAGTAAGGCTTCAATTTCTTGGCAGCAAAGTGCACGCCATAGCACATCTTCTGGTAGTGAGGGTAGTTCTGCTTGGAGGTTGACAGTACCTCGCTCAGGTAATATACTGGTCTCTGGACAGGTAGCGCCTTGCCTTCCTCCTTGCGCTCTACTACGATGACTGTGCTGACTACTCGGCTGGTGGCGGCGATGTACAGGAGCATAGGTTCCTTGGGAGTCGGAGCCGCTAGGACGGGTGGAGTAGTCAGCATCTTCTTCAACTGGTGGAAAGCTTCGTCCGCCTTATGGTTCCACTCGAAAAAGTGGTCTTCTTCATGAGTTGGTATAAGGGGAGAGCTTTCTCGCCCAGCCGACTGATGAATCGACTGATGGACGCCAAGCAGCCGGTGAACTTCTGCACATCCAGCAGTCGGCTAGGTACCTCCATTCTCTCGATGGCCTTGATTTTTACTGGGTTGCATTCTATGCCGCGCTCAGAGACCAGGAAACCTAGCAGCTGGCCGGCTGGTACTCCGAAGACACACTTCTCAGGGTTGAGCTTGATCTGGAACCGGCGCAGGTTCTCAAAGGTCTCCTTGAGGTCTTCCAGCAATGTTCCTCGCTTTTCCGTCTTCACCACTACATCATCCACGTAAATGTGGGCGTTCTACCGAGCTGCTTGAGGAGGCACTTCTGCATGCAACGCTGAAAGGTGGCGCCGGCATTCCTCAAGCCGAACGTCATGGTGAGGTAGCAGAATGCTCCAAATGGCGTGATGAAGGCGGTCTTCAATCTATCAGCCGGGTCCAGCTTGATCTGGTGATATCCTAAGTACGCATCCAAGAAACTCAACATCTTGCATCCGGCTGTGGAGTCTATCACCTGATCAATTCTCGGCAGAGCAAACGGGTCCTTGGGGCAGGCCTTGTTGAGGCTCGTGTAGTCAATACACATTCGCCATTGCTTATTCTTCTTTAGCACCAGGACCGGATTTGCCAGCCACTCCGGGAAGAAAACTTCCATAATGAAGCCGGCTGCTAGGAGTCGGGCTATCTCTTCTCCGACAACTCTTCTCTTATCTTCTGATAAGCGGCGCAGGGGCTGCCTGACCGGTTTTGCATCAGATCGGACATGTAACTTGTGCTCGGCGAATTCCGTCGGCACACCTGGCATGTCTTTGGGAGACCACGCGAAGATGTCCTGATTCTCACGGAGGAATTCGACGAGCTCGCCTTCCTATTTGCTGTCGAGGTTTGCACCTATGACGGCGTACCTCTTTGGGTGCTCCGGATCCAAGGGTATCTTCTTTGTCTCTTTGGCCGGCTTGAACGAACCTTCGG
Organism: Triticum aestivum; assembly: GCF_018294505.1. Classification (NCBI taxonomy): domain Eukaryota; kingdom Viridiplantae; phylum Streptophyta; class Magnoliopsida; order Poales; family Poaceae; genus Triticum; species Triticum aestivum. The sequence continues at coordinate 173,552,885 of NC_057809.1, forward strand.
CTTCCGACTCCTTTGGGTCGGGCGATATCTCCGGCTACTTGCCGGCCATCGCCACAGCTCGCTCAAGGAGTCGCTTCTCAGTCGCAATCACCAGGGACTCGGCCAGCCAACTGCTCTCAGCCGCACAAGCGGACGACTTCCGGTAGTCGCCGGCCATAGTCAGAATTCCCCTGGAACTGGGCATCTTCATCTTGAGGTAGGCGTAGTGGGGGACCGCCATGAACTTGGCCAAGGCGGGCCGTCCAAGTAGCACATGGTACGGGCTCTCGAGGTCCACCACCTCAAACCAAACAGACTCTCTTCGGAAGTGATCTTTGTCCCCAAAGAGGACGTCAATCAGGATCTTGCTGATTGGTGAACAGGAAAGCCCAGGAACAATGCCGTGGAACACAGTCCGACTGTTCTGAAGCTGTCTCTGCTTGATTCCTAACTTCTCCATGGTGTCCTTGTACAGGATGTTGATGCTGCTGCCCCCATCTATCAGAACTCGCAAGAAACGCGCAGCCCGTTTGTCCGTGGCAAAGGTGGTGTCCAGGACCAAGGCATAGGAGCCCGGACTCGGCATTACTTCTGGGTGGTCAGGCCTGCTCCAGCTGATGGGCCTCTCTGACCTGTGCATGAACTCTGGCATCTCCGTGGCTACCGCGTTCACCTCTTGTCGCTGCAGCCGCCTGCTGCGTCGATCGTCAGCCACACTGGTGAACACCACATAGGCTCTGTGCTCTTCAGGGTACTCATCTTGTACTGCGCCGACTGGCCTGACTGCCGGCTGCCGGGGCGGAGGCGGAGGCGGCTGCCCAGCAGGCGGGGGTGGCAGGAGGCCGTCTCCCTTGGCGATCCTGGTGAGCCAGTGGCACTTCCGGGTGGTGTGATTTGATGGCTTCGCACCGCTGTGGAACATGCAAGGTCCATCCAAGGTCTGCTCGTAGGAGAAGGCCGGCAACCAGTTCGGCTTGCTGCCTTTCTGTCACTTGGGAGGAGGCTGCTCTTCTGGCTGCTGGGCTTCGACGGTCGCGACCTGCCGGCTGCTGGAAGCCGGCTGCGGGGCCTTGCGCTTGTGGTTGCCCTGCTATTGTCGTCGGCCGGCATCCGCTGCCGGAGTTCTGGGAGCCTGAGGAGCTACCTTGCCAGTCGTGCTGATTTGAATTTCCGTCTTCATGGAGGAGTTGGCCGTAGCGTACTTGTCCGCTATGATCAGCAACTCGTCGAGGGTTTCTGGCTCGTCGCAGAGGAGCTTGTGCTTGAGGAGGGTGCCTTCTCGGCACCCGGCTGTGAAGTACTTGATGGCCTGCACCTCGTGCACGCCCTCGCAGGAGTTCCGGAGCTCAGCCCAACGCGTGAGGTAGTCGCGAGTTGACTCATCAGGACCTTGCATGCACAAGGAGAGCCGACGAGGCTTGGGAGGACACTTGTACGTGCTGGTGAAGTTGCGGACGAATGCTTCGGTGAAGTCGACCAAGCTGTTGATGTTGCGGGGCTTCAGGCTGTTCAACCACGTCCGGGCCGTGCCCTGGAGCATGAGCGGAACGTACTTTACGGCGACCCGCTTGTTGCCGTTTGCTATGCTAACAGCCGTGGAGTAGTCGACTAGCCAGTCTTCCGGCTTCACGGAGCCGGTATACTTGGGCGTGTCTCTTGGGAGCGTGAACCCTTTGGGAAAGGGCTCGTCCCGAATGCGGGGCCTGAAACAAGGCAGACCCAGCTCGTCTTCTTCTTCCAGCGCCAGGGACTGGTGAAGTCGGTCGATCTGGTGGTGGGCGTCATTCTCCCCAACTCCCTCTCGGCGGCCAAGGCGGTCTCCGAGAGTCGGATGGTCAACAGGCGGCGGGGAGACTTGCCTCTCCTTGTGGGAGGGGGAGACGGACAGTCGTCCCGTCGTTCCACTGCTCTTGGGCGGCCGTCTCAGTCGCGCTCTATGGTAATCCGAGTCCGACTGTGGATGACAGCCAGCTCCTTGTCCTTTCTTCCTCGGGTACCGCCAGTCGGCGTCCGAGACGTCGTGCCTTGATCTTGGTGCGGGTCGTCGTTTGGCCGCTGCGGTGCCTCCGTGCGGCAGCCGGCCTTGTTCTACGCGCCGGCCGTGTCGAGGAGCCGCTGGAATCGCTCCATCATGAGGCGGCGCTCTTCACCCTCGAAATTGTCCATCTCATCCGCCGCTGCCTGGGCGGCTCAGATGTTCTCCGCTGGCGTGGCATACACGGGGCGGCTAGCCCCAAACAGGCTGGCAATGGCTATGCCGCGCTGCTGAACCGCACCAAGGCGGCTGGGCCCTGCTGGAGCCGGCGAGCCACCAACAGCGCGATCCATCTCCCGCTGGTAAGCTTCTAACAAGCGTCTCATGCTGGCTAGCTTCTTCGCGCCTTCAACAAGCTGAAGGCGGCGCGCTTCTAGCGTCTCTGCGTCAGCATCTTCTGGAATGGGCGCAGCTAGGTCTTGTAGCACCGCGCTGAGTGAGTCGGGCGCCCATCCACCAGGGAACTCGTCGTGACTGATGACCAGCACCTCAGTGGCGGTGCTCCCATCGCTCTCCGCGTGGGGGAGAGGTTCGTCGTAGACCACCACGTTGGAGGGGAAAGCGTCGACCGACACGGTGTCAGAGTCGACCAGCATCGGGTCGGTGGAGCCTACGGACTCCAAGTCTACTGCAGGCTCGCCGGAAATGTGGAGTTGATCGAGGAGGCCTGCGAGGAGGTTTTCGGGGCCGCCTACACCTGCGTCGGACGCAGGTTCGTCGGAGAGGCGGACCTCGCCGACAAGTTCGCCAAGGAGCTGGCTGCGCAGGCGATCTCCACGCCGTGCAGCGCGTCGACACAAACTTCGTCTGGCGTGCCTGGCTGGCCGTGCTCGCCAGGGAGGAAAAGGGTTCCCGTCCAGAACAGATTTCCGGACGGCGGTGCACCATGCCCCACGGTGGGCACCAAATGTCGGGGGTTTGGTGCGACATATGCCAACGGATGGCTTATCATGGTGGGGGCGAGTAGAACGTCGCCGGTGCCTGGAAACGGGATGAGGCGAAGACATGCACGCCGGTGAATCTTACCCAACTTCAGGGCTCTCCGGGGAGATAATACCCCTACTGCTGCTCTGCGGGGTCTTCGAATGATCACTCTAGTCAAAGATTTACACGGTTGCTCCTTGAGCTTTGTATGGTGGTAGGAGAGGGCAAGACTAGCTCTCTCCCTCTATCTGGTGAGGTATAGAACTACTGGGATCTAACCCTTTGCATGGGTGCCCTGGGGGGTTTATATAGGCCTACCCCCCAGGGGTACAATGGTAATGTGACTGGGCACGGGCCCAACTGTCAGTGTCTCCGACCTCTGACTTCTCCGCCGACTGCTGGGGCCCGCCGACTGGTCTAGCACGGAGCTGACAGGCCACATCCGCCGCGGGCGGGTCTTGCCGGCTGCTGATTACTGTAGCCGTGCTCCTGATGATGCAAGCTTGGTCATGGGGTCGTGGCAACAGCCCCGCCGCCTGGCGGGCGATCACTGTGGCCACTCCCCATCTCTTCTTGATTAATGGCGCGTGGGCCCGGGGGAGGGCTCGGCTGACTCCCCCGGGCCGACTCCTGTTGGGTCCGACTGGCGGTGCCCCCGCCGTCTCCCGAGGTCTCGCTGGCTGGTGGGCCCTGCTGCCTCTAGGCCGTATAGACAAGCCGTCGTGGGTGCGGGACTAGGTACAGTGGTGCTGATGTCAGGGCCGGCTGGGGAACAGTGCCACGCCGCGGGGAGATCTTCCCAAGTACGGCGCGCTGTAGCCATGCCTGCCCTTGGTAAGGGGAGGGGAGTGGGCTTTATTGTAGGCACGCCCCTGCCCCGCCCTTCTCAATGAGGTCACGGTTTGTTGGAGTCGCCGGCCGACTCCTCAAAGCCGGCTTCTCTGGAAGTCGTCCCTGGGACTCGGCCGTGAGCGGGCAGTCGGCCGCCTTGCCATACACTCCCCAGGAGGCGGCTCTTCGCCCTGTGGTCTTGAGGGGCGCAGCCTGCCCCGATGTCTTGAAAGGTCGTGGCCTCGGGTTGGCCTATCCGTGGCCCATTACTCCGACAGCCAGCCCCCAAGTCTTTAGATTATGAGAAAACCGGAATGATCTGTAGACTTTTATGATATAGGCTGACTTTTACCTTTGAGATTTTTCTGGAGTTCAATAAAATAGAACAAAGCTTCACCTGTAGTCCCCAAGGGCAAGTTCATTTGACCATAAATGAGCTGGTACTTTGAATTTTCATAATTGTCTTGTATCGTATCCAAAAAAACATTGTAATCCGGTTTAACCTTGAGAAACTTGCTGAATAGCATAGATTAGCCCCCAAGTGCCAAGTGCTGTTACTTTGTAAAGTACTTGGGACTAGAAGTATGTTGTAGAGTCATAAGAAATTGTTTTGGCATACATTAGCCCCCCAAGTGTCAAGTGGTTTTGCAGTGCAAAGTACTTGAGACTTGAATCTTTAACTTTTGAACCTTAATTGAAATCTTGACTCATATGGGTATGTTTTGCAGAATGCCTTATCTGAACTGAGCTCGCAATTAACTGATGCGAAGACCCGGCTGGCGGGTCAGGAGGCAGAAATCAAGTCCATTGACTCCAAACTACAAGTAAGTCTCTCTGAGACAGAAAAATTAAAAACCAGCTTTACTGCCAAGAAGAAAACCTGGGCTGAAGAAAAAACGCTTCTGACACAACGCGCTGAGAAGGCTGAAGCAGCCCTTGAAGAGGTTACCACGGAGCTGACTGGTTTAAAGGACCGGGTGTCTCAAATGGTGGCCGCCATATTTAGTAAGCCATCTGTATTTGATCTTGTGTACTTTTTGTTGATCCGGAATATAGGCCGCCAGCTGACTCTTTGTTTACAAAATATATGCAGGACCATGAAGCAAGATTCTGAGCCAAGACCATGCGATTAAACTGAAGGCGGTGTATACCTTAGTGGAGCAATTGTATATTGGCACACAACGGGCACTTGCCACTATCTCTCCTACCAATCAAGGACCCAACCGGCTCAGTGATGTCTTAAAGAAGCTATCAATCCTACCCGCCAGGTTCCAAGAAGTGAAGCGCTCCTGTCCCAGAGTCGGAGCTTTGACTGCCCTGAGCCGCTCCAAGGCTTGGGTGCCAGATCTAGACCCGGCGGACGTAGCCAGAGGGTATCCTACCGTGAAGGAAGACAGATCTCCCATTGAACAAGATGACTTCATGGCTTGCGTGCGCGGAGTTCGACCTCAGGCGACTATTCTTGGAGATGAAACCAATATCGACAAGTATCAGAAGGGTTTTGATGTGGAAAATAAGAAGATGGCAACTCCCTCGTACAAGGTGACAGATTTAATCCCGCCTGTTCGTGAACATACATTTGCTCCGGAAGTTGATCCCACCGGCCTGATTGACGAAGAAGCAGAGTTTTTCGCCGTGAATGGTTTTGATTGGTCAAAATCTAGCTTCCAATCAGCAGAGGGCAGTGAACCAGCAAGGGAGGAGTGATAACCATCTTCATCGGCTTGTAAAAGCCTTGTAATAGATTAGCTGTGAAAACACTGCATGCTTTGCCTATGCCATCGCGCATAAAACACTATGTGTGATTATGTGTTTCCTGATGTCGATATATGCATCATATTTATGGTTGTCCCTGCAATACTTCAGCTCTGTTTTTGTAGATACAAGAAAAAAACTAGCTTGGCGGCTTAGTACCAAACGGGCCAGAACACCCGGTTTATAGCCAATATTTTTATCATAGTAAAGAGCAGAACCAGATGTAAAAAGGAAAACAAGACTGAAATAACCTTTGATTATTACAGAAAGCAACTATTCATAAACAATAGCCACACCTGTACCTTCGATCTCCGGACCACCGGTTTAAATGACCCGGGTGATGAAGTTGATAATCCAGTCTTTTTTGAGAAGTCAATGCTTCTGAATACTTAATGATTATCATGCCCTGGCGGCTTGTTGTCAAATAGTCCAGCTGGTGAAAAGACTATGTTGATTATTTGTGAAATTGAGACAACAAAAAAGCCAATAAGGCAAATAACAAATGTTTAAACAAAATTAACCTTGTAATTAAAGGTTGGGGGTTTCTGATTCGAATACGATCAGTAAACCAGACCAAAGGGGTTAAGCTACGGTTCGAATACGACCATATAGCCCCCAGTGGCTTTGGTGTTGCGCCGATCAAGAGGGTACCGACAACTATGTTCTCTTTGGTTCGAATACGACCTATGTTTGAACAGGAAGCCCCCCAAATGACCTTGAGAGGTTTTTAACGACCCTGATTCGAATACGATCCAAGTCGGACCCACAAGGGGTTAAACTATGATTCAGATACGATCAAGAAACCCCCTAGTGAGTTTGGCTTTGAGCCGATCAAAAGGGTTTCGACAGCTATGTTCTCTTTGGTTCGAATACAACCTATGTTTGAACAGGAAGCCCCCAAGTGACCATGATAATTGCAGCTAGATTCGAATACGATCATAAGCCAGACCAAAAAAGGTGAGACCTGATTCAAATATGATCAGTTCCTTAATAGTCATTTGAAAAATAGTAGTAAAAATAATAAAGATGCATAATCTTTCTGAAAAGAAAAGAGACCGATGGTCCTGCTTTATTACTTATCGTAATATATACAACCTCAAAGTATGTACATGATGAGAGCCGGTGTCTCAGGTGTAGTATGGCCGAAGTTGAGCAATGTTCCACGGCTGGCGGGTCTCCTCTTCCGACTTACGTGAGTCTTTGTGCTCTCGAACGTCAATGAGGTAATATGACCCGTTGTTTAAGTTTTTGCTGACCACAAAAGGTCCTTCCCAAGGCGGGGATAACTTGTGTGCATCTGACAGATCCTGGATGAGCCGGAGCACCAGGTCGCCTTCTTGAAAGGTCCTGGACTTAACCCGGCGGCTGTGATAACAACGCAGGTCCTGTTGATAAATTGCTGATCGAGCCGGTTCTAAGTCTCTTTCCTCATCTAACAGGTCAAGTGCATCTTGTCTGGCTTGTTCATTGTTAGCTTAAACATAAGCCGCCACACGGGGCGAGTCATGACGGATGTCACTAGGCAACACTGCTTCTACTCCATACACCATGAAGAAAGGTGTGTAACCTATAGACTTGTTAGGTGTGGTGTTGATACTCCACAGCACCGAGGGTAATTCCTCTACCCAACAACCCGGAGTTCGCTGCAAGGGAACCATAAGCCGGGGCTTGAGACCTTTTAAGATTTCCTGATTTTCTCTCTCAGCTTGACCATTGGATTGAGGATGAGCTACAGAAGAGACATCAAGCCGAATATGCTCACGTTGACAAAACTCCTCCATAGCCCCTTGGGATAGATTTGTGCCATTTGTCAGTGATAATGCTGTGTGGAAAACCAAAATGGAAGATCACCTTTTTCATGAACTGAACCATCATGGCCGCATCACACTTACTCACCGGCTCTGCCTCAACCCACTTTGTGAATTTGTCAACTGCCACTAAAAGATGTGTCTTTTTATCCTTAGACCTTTTGAAAGGTCCAACCATGTCAAGCCCTCAGACCGCAAACGGCCAAGTGATTGGAATCATCCGTAGCTCTTGAGCCGGCACATGTGCTCGCCGTGCGAATTTTTGACATCCATCACATCTACTGACCAGATCCTCTGCATCAGCGTGAGCCGTCAACCAGTAAAAACCGTGATGAAAAGCCTTGGCCACCAGAGATTTTGACCCGGCGTGATGACCATAATCGCCTTCATGGATCTCACGAAGTATTTCTTGGCCTTCTTCAGGGAAAACACACCGCTGAAACGCTCCAGAGACGCTGTGATGGTATAGTTCTCCGTCAGAAATCGTCATTGACTTAGACCGCCGGGTTATCTGTCGGGCCAGGGTCTCATCTGCTGGTAGCTCGCCCCGGGTCATATAAGCCAAGAACGGCACTGTCCAATCTAGGATGACATGAAGAGCCGCCACCAACTATGCCTCCGGGTCAGGAACAACTAGATCTTCCTCTGTTGGTAACTTAACAGATGGGTTATGCAAAACATCCAAAAAGGTGTTAGGTGGCACCGGCTTACGTTGAGATCCCAACCGGCTTAGAGCATCGGCTGCTTCGTTCTTCCTACGGTCAATGTGTTCCACCTGATATCCTTTAAAATGTCCTGCAAAAGCATCAACTTCACGGCGATAAGCCGCCATGAGAGGGTCTTTGGAATCCCACTTGCCTGATACCTGTTGAGCTACTAAATCTGAATCGCCAAGACACCGGACCCGGCTCAGGCTCATCTCTTTTGCCACTCGAAGACCGTGGAGAAAGGCTTCATATTCCGCTGCGTTGTTAGTGCAAGGAAACATCAGCCGCAACACATAAAAAAATTTGTTACCTCGAGGGGAGGTTAAAAAAACTCCAGCCCCCGAGCCTTCCAATTGTCTGGACCCATCAAAGTGAATAGTCCAATACATGTTGTCTAGTTTCTCCTCCGGCATCTGCATCTCTGTCCAGTCATTAATAAAGTCAACCAGCGCCTGAGACTTGATTGCAGTACGTGGCACATATTTCAACCCATGAGATCCAAGTTCAATGGCCCACTTGGCGACTCATCCAGTGGCCTCTCTATTTTGGATGATGTCCCCCAAAGGCGCAGAGCTAACCACACTGATCGGGTGACCCTGAAAGTAATGCTTGAGCTTCCGGCTTGCTATGAACACCCTGTACATAAGCTTCTGCCAATGTGGATATCTTTGTTTAGATTCAATCAGTACCTCACTGACGTAATAAACTGGCCGCTGAACCGGATGTTCCTTGCCAACCTCTTTGCGCTCCACCACAATTGCCACACTAACAACCCATGAGTTAGCGACTACATATAACAATAGCGGCTCTTTCACAATTGGGGCAGGAAGAACCAGTGGCTCAGCAAGCTGATTCTTCAGATCCTCAAAAGCAGAGTTCGCAACATCACTCCAAACAAAATCATCTATTTTCCTCATCATCTGATACAAAGGCATCGCTTTCTCCCCTAACCAGCTTATGAACCGGCTTAAAGCAGCCACACGACCCGCCAGCCGTTGAACGTCATTGATGCATGTTGGTTTGGCCAGGGATGTGATTGCCTTAATTTTCTCCGGGTTAGCTTCAATACCTCGGTTGGACATCAAGAAGCCTAAGAGCTTGCCGGCCGGGACTCCAAAAACACACTTAGCCGGGTTAAGCATCATTTTGTAGACCCAGAGGTTATCGAAGGTCTCTTTCAGATCTGTGACCAAGGTTTCCTCTTTCCTGGTCTTTACCACTATATCATCCACATAAGCATGAACATTACACCCAATCTGATTGTGAAGACAATTCTGCACACACCGTTGATAAGTCGCCTGGGCACTCTTAAGCCCAAAAGGCATAGACACATAGCAGAAAGCTCCAAACGGAGTGATAAAAGCTGTCTTCTCCTGATATTTGATTGCCATCTTGATCTGATGATAACCTGAATAAGCATCCAAGAAACTCAAACGTGCGTAACCCGCCGTAGCATCGATGATCTGATCAATATGGGGGAGAGCAAAAGCGTTAGCCGGATGCCTTGTTTAAATCGGTGTAATCCACACACATACGCCAGGTGCCGTTCTTTTTGAGTACAAGCACCGGGTTGGCTAACCACTCTGGGTGAAAGACTTCCACAATGAACCCGGCCGCCAAGAGCCGGGCCACCTCTTCTCCAACGTCCTTGCGCCTTTCCTCATTGAACCGTCGGAGAAACTGTCTAACCGGTTTAAACTCTGGATCAATATTGAGAGTGTGCTCAGCGAGTTCCCTCGGGACACCCGGCATGTCGGAAGGTTTCCATGCAAAGATGTCCCAGTTCTCATGGATGAACTCGATGAGCGCACTTTCCTATTTTGGATCCAAGTTTGCACTGATGATGAACTGCTTGGATGAGTCGCCAGGCACAAAGTCAATCATCTTGGTGTCATCAGCTGATTTGAATTTTAACACCGGCTCATGCTCCGTTGTTGGTTTCTTTAAAGACGTCATGTCTGCCAGGTCAACATGATCCTTATAAAACTTTAACTCCTCTGTTGCACAAACAGACTCAACATATGTAGCATCACCTTCTTCACACTCCAGGGCTATTTTTCGGCTTCCATGTACTGTAATGGTGCCCTTATAACCCGACATCTTGAGCTACAAATACACATAACACGGCCGAGCCATGAACTTGGCATAAGCCGGCCGTCCAAACAGAGCATGATATGGGCTTTTGATCTTAACCACCTCAAAGGTTAATTTTTCTGCTCTGGAGTCATACTCATCCCTAAAGGCTACTTCCAGTTCAATCTTACCAACTGGGTATGCCGACTTGCCAGGTACCACACCGTGAAAAACAGTGTTGGATTGCTTAAGACTCTTATCAGTCAACCCCATCCGACGGAACGTCTCATTGTAGAGGATGTTGATGCTGCTGCCTCCATCCATGATCACCTTAGTGAATTTATATCCACCAACCTGAGGCGCTACTACCAAGGCCAAGTGACCCGGATTATCAACCCGGGGTGGATGATCCTCTCTGCTCCACACAATAGGCTGTTCTGACCACCGCAAGTAACATGGAATCGTCGGCTCAACGGCATTGACGACCCTCTTGTGAAGCTTCTGGTCCCTCTTACATAAACTAGTGGTGAACACATGGTATTGTCCACTATTCAACTGTTTTGGGTTGCTCTGATATCCGGATTGTTGCTGCTGATTACCTTGGCCGGGTTGTGGATTATAACCTCCCTAGTTACCTGGATGGCCCTGACCGTGAAAACCTCCTTTGCCCGAACCGGCACCCGGGCCATGGAAACCGCCCACTTGAACCGCCGCCTGGGCCGTGACCTCCATCAAATGCATTCGGATTTTTAAATGCCTTCATGATTGTACAATCCTTCCACAGGTGGGTGGCTGGCTTCTCCTGGGTGCCGTGTCTTAGACAAGGTTCATTCAATAGTTGCTCAAGGGTGGAACCTTACCCGCTCGACCGAGGGGGTTGCCTGCCCTTGCGCCGTTGATTGCCGCCCTGCGCATTGGTGTTAGCGACAAATTCATCAGCCTTACGTTTATTACCTCCTTGATTTGCCGGGTTATGCTGGTGACCCTTGTCGTTGCCGTTCTTCTTTCCTTTCCCTGTCTTTTCTTCGTCAGACACCGGGTCCTTGGTACTAGCAGAATCAGCATACTTGACGAGAGCCGCCATCAACTGGCCCATGTCGTTGCAGTCACGTTTGTGCCGCCCCAACTTCTGCTTCAGAGGTTCAAAACGGCAATTTTTCTCCAACATCAAGACTGCCGAGCCGGCGTCCATCTTATCAGATGAATGTATTATCTTCTTGACCCGGTGCACCCAATGGGTTGTAGATTCACCGTCCTCTTGCTTACAATTAGTCAGGTCCACAATCGACATAGGTTGTTTACATGTGTCTTTGAAGTTCTGAATGAACCGGGCCTTCAACTCCGCCATGAGCTGATAGAATTGGGTGGCAACCCCTTCACCAAGTACGAGCCGTTCCATCCAACATCATAGTGAAATACTTAGCCATTGCCGCATCATTGACCTCCAACAACTCCATAGCCATCTCATAACTCTCAATCCAAGCCCCAGGCTGCAAGTCAGCCGTGTAATTAGGCACCTTACGAGGCCCCTTGAAGTCCTTTGGCAAATGCTCATTACGTATGGCCGGCACCAGGCAAGGGACACCTCCGGTTCTTGTGGCCACTCCTACCTCGACCGAGGTTGCTGGATAAGCCGGAAAAGTCTGATGAGCCGCCTGCTCTGCTGCCAGTTGAACCGCTCGCTCGGCCTCTTGTCGGATCCTCTCCTGATCCGCCAAGTTAAGGGCTCCATCCTGCACCGACTCATACCTATGCGGCCAGTTGTGGCGTTGAGCATTGCTTGACATGTCAGCTGAATCCATATGCCTACTGTAGCTTGGGCTCCGGCTCGGGCGAGGAGTTGAATGGATCCTGTCTCAATTGTAGGAGTACGCATCCTGCTATGCCAGAGCTGTTTGAAGAAGTTCTCTCACCCTTCGAGTTTCGATTGCCGCCGGCGAGTCGCCTTCCATCGGGAGAGCCGCCAAACGAGCCGATGATGCAATGAGGTTTTCCAAGGGATTGAAGAAGTGACCCGGCGGTGTTGGTACATAATGAGGCGGAGCAGTATGCACACGAGGTGGTTCCATGGCGCGCGGTTGAACTGGTGCCCCGGGAGTCGTGATCCGATTTGCCTCCGGCAGGTTGCTTGCCCCAGCCCCGGTGTATGAAAAAGGTTCCTAGGATCGAGCGTCAGAGGTAGACGTGACTGAGTTTTCTGATGCCTTCTTCTCATAACCTCGTTTGATGCGCTCAGATCCACCGAGAGCCGGAAAGTATCTGCTTGAAGCTGTTGGGCACGAACGTCCAAAGCCGCCCGCTCCGCTGCCATCCTGACCTCCTCTGCTGCTAAATTTTCTTTAGCTTGTACCATCTCTTCACATACGCGTGCCACCTCTGCATCATGCTGGGCTTTATCCGCCGGCTCTACCACGGCAGTCAACAGAGTCGTCAGTTTATCCATGAGGTCCATTAGAATCTGAGCTGGGGCGCGCGCAGGGTCTCCTGACCCGGCTGCGGCCGACCCAGTAGCTGTTGCCACTGCTGCTGTGGAGTTTTGCCCGGGATGTATTCCTGCCATGAAGACTTCGGCCCAATTCGGTGGCTCAAGGGGGTCCGGAATACTGCTGCCATCGGAACAGCCCCTGAGGATGCCATCCTGCAGCTGATACAAAGAGTCCGTCTCGCCCGTTGATGATGTAGCATCAGAACTGACGGCCGTCTCACCACCATCCACCGATCCTTCAAAGTATGCACCGCCTTGGACGCAGCCTACGAAAGCATGCTTCATGGCAGATTGAACACGGGTGGTCCTCGCACGCTGAGCCGTTTCGACGAGGTTGGTGTGGACATCCGGCTCAGGGCCCGATTCGCCGATCCGGCCGATGAAGACATGAATTCCGCCGAAGGGGACCCGGTACCCGTACTCGATTGAACCGGCCTCGGGGCCCCAGCCTTCGTCGTCGATGTAAAGCTTGCCGTGACGACTCTTGGTCATCCGGCCCACAGCGTATCCCTTGAGCCCTTCGAAGTTGCCCTTCAAGAACTCAAATCCACTGTGCGCTGGCCCCACGATGGGCGTGAACTGTCGTGGAATTGTCACGACAGATGTCCTAGTAGAAGGACTTAGTCGTAGGGCCATCACAACTAGGAAGCTTAAAGGGGTTAATCGGAACAAAGGACCCTTACGATGAAGGTAAAAGCCTACGTCTATTTGTGTTTGTATTGCTGGGGTTTCGATCACCAAGAGGCTAATCCGCCGGCTTGGTTATCGATCTCTTGTTTCTTGCCCTAAGCCGCCACCGGGTCGTCCCCTTATATACACGGGTTGACGCCTGGTGGCCTACAGAGTCCCGACCGGCTCATAAATCGTGTCCGGCTCGGTGACTTCTTTTACATGCCTTTCTTTACAAGTCTTTCCTTACATACGGCGGTTTACAATATTGGGCCTTAAGCCGCATCTAGGCCTTTAGGCCTTCTCTAAGATTTGATAAACTATCGTCTTGAATGTTTACTGGGCTTCCTTTGTAACCCGCCATTGGGGCTGACCCGGCCCCTCCTGGGCGGGTCATAACTGATAGCTATATCCCCAACAACACCCCTTTTTTCGACCGTCCTAGATGAAGTCTCGAACTTTTGCATACTTCAGTATCCGTTGGCGATTTAATTAATTTATATGTACAATTTGACAAATATATCCTACAAAAAATAAAGTAATAAATACGTAAACAATAAATTTTATGAGCGACAATATTTGAATCATGAAGAAATCGACATTAAAATAGTATGATGCTTCAAGAGTGACTACATACCTCATTATAAATTCAGCTTCACACAGCACGAAAAGGTCACCCCGCCAATATACGCCATCTCATTTTTTATCCCAACTCCAATGTGGGCGTCGCATTTCGGCGACGGTGCCAACAACCTTTCCTTCTCGAATAAAACCCCTCCCCTCCCAACAACCCGACTTTGAGGAGAACACGTGCAAACCAAGCAGAGACGGTGGCCACTCAGATTTCTCCATAACCTCTGAATTGTTGTCATGAAAACCTCTCATCACTCTTTTGTAACGTAGACGTGGGATTACAAACACCTCATAGTGGGGTGATAATGTTGGATCAAACACGAGGTAGTCTTCATAAGTGAAATCCGCATCTAAGTCCATGAACATTGGACGCGATGGCAAGGATTCCCATTGTCGAGTGGCAGGGTTAGCCACATAGTCCTTGAATAAGAGGAGGCCGTTGCAGTGATCTTGGATCAAACGGAGACCGGAGTATGGCAAGTAGTCGAATCTACCGAAGATTGAGGGCCCCGCGGGCGCCGAGGGACGAGAGAAAAATTCTGGCAAAGGGAGGTCATTGAAATTGATGAAGATGCCGGCGACCGATAGCGGGAGGAGATCCGCACATAGTAGGCAGTGGTCGTCAATGGTGCTCCGCAGGGCCTTGCAAACGCAGCGGCATGCGGCGATGCTGCATGGTGGAATAAACCGAAGGACGTCGGCGAGCACGTCCTGAGGTAGCAGCCATGGCAGGTCCATCTGCGCGATCCCGGCCGTCGTCCTATGTTTGCGATTCTCTGATCTGCAGGTCAATCAACTGATGCTTGTATCTACGTTTGGGAACACGGGGGAAGACGTTGATTGAATGGCTCGTGCTCTGCTCCGACATAGATAGATATGCGGCAAGACTCGGACGACGTGCTCGAGCTGTATGATACAATTATTGTATAGATAGGAGAGGTTGTTTAACTTGTATCTCAATTCTATCTCTTCTTCTCCCTTATCTCTTGTAACGACCTCTTGGTCGATCTCCTCCTCTTGATCTCTCTCTCTCTCTCTCTCTCGATCTCTCTGTAACTTGTGCATCAAGACTTTGCCTAATATATACAATGCAGCTCGAGACAAAGGGTTCTACGCTTTCCAAACTATTTCACATGGTAACAGAGCCTCTTCCTCATTAGACTGAAAGAGATCGCATCTAGCTACCTTCACGACCGAGCCATGTCTACCACCTCCGCCTCCATGTCACCCAACACCATGGGCGCGATCACCACCACCTCCTCCGCCTCCACCTTTGCCTCCTCATCCACAGCCACCAATACTTTCTTCGAATCGCCACCACAGGAGATGCTGACAAAGGGGAATTTCCTGCTATGGAAGGCCATCGTGCTCCCCTAGATCAAGGGTGCCCAGATGAAGCACCACCTCGACGCAACGAGCCCGCCACCGCCGGCCACTCTCACCATCACCAAGGATGGCAAAGAAGAGCAAGTCGTCAACTTCGCTCGCACTCTGTGGTATGCCCAACGGCAACAACTTCAAGGGTTCTTGATGGGTTCTTTTTCTCGCGAGATCCTTTCCCAGGTGGCCACGCTCCAGACGCCGGCCGCGGTGTGGCGCGCCATCAACGACATGTTCGCTGCCCAGAGCCAAGCGCAAGCGATCAACACCCGCATTGAGATCACCAACCTTAAAAAAGGTAACATGTCCATGGCAGAGTACCTCGGCAAGATCAAAACCCTCACAGATGAAGTCGCATGCACTGCGTCGGTGCTCTTCGATCCGGAGATCGTCTCCAAGATCCTTGCTGGCCTTGATATGGAGTATAATCCTGTCGTTTCTGCTCTTGTTGCACGGGTGGAACCTATCACGGTTCCGGAGCTGCACAGTCAGCTGCTCAGTTTTGATGCCCGCCTCACCCTCCTCCATGGCGGCGATCTCCGACAATCCTCTGCATACTTGATACGTCTCCATCATATCTATAATTTTTGATTGTTCCATGCCAATATTCTACAACTTTCATATACTTTTGGCAACTTTTTATACTATTTTTGGTACTAACATATTGATCCAGTGCCCAGTGCCAGTTCCTGTTTGTTGCATGTTTTTTGTTTCGCAGAATATCCATATTAAACGGAGTCCAAACGGGATAAACACTAACGGAGATTTTTTTTGGAATATATATAATTTTTGGGAAGAAAAATCCACGCGAGACGATGCCCGAGGGGGCCACAAGGCAGGGGGCGCGCCCCTGACCCTCGTGGCCACCCCGTAAGGCGGTTGGTGCCCTTCTTTCGCCACAAGAAAGCTAATATCTGGATAGAGATCATGTTAAAATTTCAGCCCAATCGGAGTTACGGATCTCCGGGAATATAAGAAACGGTGAAAGGGTAGAATCTGAGAACGCAGAAACAGAGAGAGACAGAGAGACAGATCCAATCTCGGAGGGGCTCTCGCCCCTCCCATGCCATGGAGGCCAAGGACTGGAGGGGAAACCCTTCTCCCATCTAGGGAGGAGGTCAATGAAGAAGAAGACAAAGGGGCCCCCTCTCCCCTTCTCTTCCGGTGGCGCCGGAACGCTGCCGTGGCCATCATCATCATCACCGCGATCTACACCAACACCTCCGCCATTTCACCAACATCTCCATCACCTTCCCCCCTCTATCCACAGCGGTCCACTCTCCTGCAACCCGCTGTAC
Source organism: Triticum aestivum (assembly GCF_018294505.1). Taxonomy (NCBI): domain Eukaryota; kingdom Viridiplantae; phylum Streptophyta; class Magnoliopsida; order Poales; family Poaceae; genus Triticum; species Triticum aestivum. Next base: position 173,569,462 of record NC_057809.1, read on the forward strand.
CCTCTACTTGAACATGGTGCTTTATGCTTCATATTATTATCCAATGATGTGTTGCCATCCTATGATTTCTGAGTAGATTTTCATTGTCCTATCGGTGGTTGATGAATTGCTATGATTGATTTAATTTGCTTGTGGTTATGTTGCTATCCTTTGGTGCCAATCATATGAGCGCGCGCGTGGATCACACCATAGGGTTAGTTATATGTTGATAGGACTATGTATTGGAGGGCAAGGGTGACAGAAGCTTCAGCCTAGCATAGAAATTGATGCATACGGGATTAAAGGGGGACCAATATATCTTAATGCTATGGTTGGTTTTTACCTTAATGAACGTTAGTAGTTGCGGATGCTTGCTAATAGTTCCAATCATAAGTGCATAGAATTCCAAGTCAGGGATGACATGCTAGCAGTGGCCTCTCCCACATAATACTTGCTATCAGTCTAGTAAAGTAGTCAATTGCTTAGGGACAATTTCACAACTCCTACCACCGCTTTTCCACACTCGCTATATTTACTTTATTGTTTCTTTATCTAAACAGCCCCTAGTTTTTATTTACGTAATCTTTATTATCTTGCAAACCTATCCAAAAACACCTACAAAGTACTTCTAGTTTCATACTTGTTCTAGGTAAAGCGAACATCAAGCATGCGTAGAGTTGTATCGGTGGTCGATAGAACTTGAGGGAATATTTGTTCTACCTTTAGCTCCTCGTTGGGTTCGACACTCTTACTTATCGAAAACTGTTGAGATCCCCTATACTTGTGGGTTATCAAGACCTTTTTCTGGAGCCGTTGCCGGGGAGCCATAGCGTGGGGTGAATATTGTCGTGTGTGCTTTTTTGCTTTATCACTAAGTAATTTTTATTTGCTGTTCTTAGTTGTTCTTTATCTTTAGTTATGTATATGGAACACGAAATACCAAAAAATTAGGTGCACTTTCTGCTCATGGAGATGGGGAACCTCCTAAAACCCTCGATGCTGGTTATGTGAAAGATATTATGTACTACTTTAATAATCGTGAGAAAACCCCATTCAATTATGTAATGGGAGTAACATTGGATCAACGTGAATACTTTAGGGATTACCGCTTGACACAAAAAGGGAAACTATTATGGGATCAAATTCATATATTGAATTGGTATGCTAGGCAACTATGCTTGAGATATGATTTTACTTGTTGCTCTAAGGTGAAGGCTCCACACCTTCCCTTTCAATGTGAATTTAATGATAATGAAACCTTATCTTCTTATGATAATGGTATATATGATTACTATGATGTGGAACAAATAGAAGAATTTGTTGCTTTTAAGGGTGCTTATGAAATTGAATCTTTGTTTGAAAAGCATGAAGCTTATGATGATGATGTTTATAGGCCTGAAAATTTAGCTATCTTAAAATATTGCTATGATAATTATGAATATAATTCCTATATTAATGCACTTATTGAGAAAGTCTCTGCTGTCCAAGAAGAGACTAATATTTTGCAGGAGTCTATGGAAGAAGAAATTGATGAAACTGTGAGCTCATTGGATGAAAAAGATGAGGAGGAGAGCAAAGAACAAAAGGAGGAAGAGCGGATTGATCACCCGTTCCCACCTTCTAACGAGAGTAACTCTTCAACTCATACATTGTTTAATTCCCCTTCATGCTTACCGAAGGATGATGAATGCTATGATAATTGCTATGATCCAGTTGATTCTTTTGAAATATCCCTTTTTGATGATGCTTGCTATGCTTGTGGCCAAGATGCCAATATGAATTATCCTTATGGAGATGAACTTGCTATAGTTCCTTATGTTGAACATGAAATTGTTGCTATTGCACCCACGCATGATAGTCCTATTATCTTTTTGAATTCTCCCAACTACACTATATCGGAGAAGTTTGCACTTATTAAGGATTATATTGATGGGTTGCCTTTTACCGTTGCTCATGATGATTTTGATGAATATAATATGCATGTGCTTGCTGCTCCTACTTGCAATTATTACGAGAGAGGAACTATATCTCCACCTCTCTATGTTGCCCATATGATAAAATTGCAAGAAGTTGCTTATACTATTCATTGGCCTTTACTATGTGTGCAAGAATTGTTCTTTTATGACATGCCGATGCATAGGAAGAGAGTTAGACTTCGTTGCTGCATGATATATGTTACTTTGTGCTCACTACTAAATTATAAATCATTGTTAATTAAAATTGGCTTTGATATACCTTGGGATCCGGGTGGATTCACTACTTGAGCACTATATGCCTAGCTTAATGGCTTTAAATAAAGCGCTGCCAGGGAGACAACCCGGAAGTTTTAGAGAGTCATTTATTTCTGTTGAGTGCTTTTATATAGTTTAAAAACAACAAAAATAAAGAGGGGAACCCAAAACTTTTTCAAAAAGGAAAGTGAAAGTGAGAAAGACAAGCATTGTTGAAGTGGGAGAGCTCCTTGAACTTTGTTCATGTTCACGACAACTTTGTGAATCTTGATTACAGAAACTTTTCAACAAAAATAATTATCCCCTTGTACAATTCCATGGTATTATAAAAATAATGTGCCAAGGTTTGCCTTTAGGATGTTTACATTTGCTTGATGGTCTGTACGGTGCAGGACAGAAACTTTGGCTGTAGTGCGCGATTTTGCATTTTTAGCTGGAACATCAAATGGTTCTGATTCTTTTTGCACTGTATTCCTATAAGAATTGTTTATCTTTCCTAATTTTTGTATAATTTTTCAAGTATCATAAGTATGGTGAATGTTCAGATTATTACAGACTGTTCTGTTTTATACAGATTCTATTTTTGATGCATAGTTTGCTTGTTTTGATGAAACTATCGATTCATATCAGTGGATTAAGCCATGAAAAAGTTATATTACAATAGACACAATGCAAAAACAAAATATGAATTGGTTTGCAACAGTACTTAGAATAGTGATTTGCTTTATTATACTAACGGATCTTACCGAGTTTTCTGTTGAAGTTTTGTGTGGATCAAGTGTTCGATGATCGAGAAGGTCTCGATGTGAGAAGAAGGAAGAGAGGCAAGAGCTCAAGCTTGGGGATGCCCAAGGCACCCCAAGTAAATATTCAAGGAGACTCAAGCGTCTAAGCTTGGGGATGCCCCGGAAGGCATCCCCTCTTTCTTCAACAAGTATCAGTATGTTTTCGGATTCGTTTCGTTCATGCCATATGTGCAATCTTGGAGCGTCTTTTGCATTTAGTTTTCATTTTTTATGCACCATGCTGGTATGAGATAGTCCTTGGTTGATTTATAGAATGCTCTTTGCACTTCACTTATATCTTTTGAGTATGGCTTTATAGAATGCTTCATGTGCTTCACTTATATCATTTGAAGTTTGGATTGCCTGTTTCTCTTTATATAGAAAACTGTCATTTGTAGAATACTCTTTCACTTCACTTATATTTGTTAGAGCGTGGGCATATCTTTTGTAGAAAGAATTAAACTCTCTTGCTTCACTTATATCTATTTAGAGAGATGACGGGTGTCGGGTGGTAGGTGCGACATATGCCAACGGGTGGCTTATCATTGTGGGAGCCAGTAAGACGTCGCCGGTGCCTGGAAACGGGATGAGGCGAAGACATGCACGCCGGCGAATCTTACCCAGCTTCGGGGCTCTCCGTGGAGATAACACCCCTACTGCTGCTCTGCGGGGTCTCCGCATGATCACTAGATGGACAAGTAGCTACACAATGCTCCTTGAGCTGTTCGGTGGGAGGAGGAAGAAGGGCACGGCTAGCGTGCTTCTTCTCCTTGTGTGGTGTCTAAACTAGCTGGGGGTCCACCCTTTGCATGGGTGTCCCGGGGGGTTTATATAGGCCTACCCCCCGGGGGTACAATGGTAATCCGGCTGGGCGTGGGTCCCAGCCGTCTGTGTCTTCGCTCTCCGGCTTCTGCACCGGCTGCTGGGGCCCACCGGCTGCCGGCTCCCTGGTCGACAGGCAGGCCCCACTGTCCAGGGCCTTGTCGGTGGCTGGTTACTGTTGCTCAATCTTGGTGACGAGGGCTTCGCCGAGGTAAGCATGGCTACAGTGCTGCCATCCGGCGGGTGACCACTGTAGCCTCACCGCGTCTTGTCTCCTTAATGGGGCGTCTCCTTCGAGGGGGTGGCAAGCCGGCTGAAGAGAGCCGGCTCCGTCTCGGGCCGACTGGGGGAGGCCAGGCCGCCTTCAGGTGTCTCTCTGCCTGAAGGGGCCCACCGCCCGTGGGCCCTACTGGTAACCCGTCGCGGATGACATCGGGGTCAGTGTGGCAATAGTGCCGCGCCGGACGGGTCATGGCCACCCGTACGGCGTACTGTGCCAGGCGCGCTTCGGGATTCGGGGGTGGCAGGCTTCACTGCAGCCACGCCCCGTCACATCGCCGTTAGGTGGATGCAAACTTTGAGGGTACGGTCTCAACCGCTTTATGGGAGCCAGCTTCTTGGAGTCGGCCTCCTCGCGGCCGGCTTCTTGAAGTCATCCCTCCCATGGCTTTCTTCATGAGGGCTAAAGTCAGGCCGCCTTCCGAAAGCCGGCCTGGGTGACAGCCATCAAGGGGAAGGCGGCCCCATGTCTTGGATTCTTGAAAGCCGGACGGGCTCGTAATTTTTTCAGAAGGGCCAGGGGAAGCCGGCTAGGATACCTATGGCTATTTACTCCGACAATAGTCCCCGAAGCTGAGCGAGCTTCGAGGCTGATAATGGGACGAGAAGCTTGGTCAGCTTCCTATCCTGAGGGGCCGGCTTTGCTTGTGCGTGCCGAATTCAGAGAGCTCCATTTCCGTAGGCGGGAACGCGGGCCACGTGGCGAGGAAATCCTGCCAACGCACACGCGCGACGGGACGCCGCCGCAGGCCCGGGCCCGCCACTCGCAGGCCTCGATCCGAGCGCGGATCTTCCGCGGCCCACATGGACCGCTCGCCTTCCCGCGACGGTTTTATTCTGCCATCAAGGCACAGTAATCGCGGGGCGTGGGGGAGTGGGCGTAGTTGATCCCCACGTTCCCCCACGCCGCGCCTCCTCGGCTCCGTCGCGCGGTCTATAAGTAGTAGTAGTAGGAGGAGCAGCAGAGGCTCGCATGCTCTCCCTCACTCTGCCCCTTCTCGCCCTCCTTCTTCTTCTCTTCCCCGCAGCAGCTCTCTGCCGCGCCGTTCCGCCGCCGCGTCGTCTTGCTTCTCGCCGCGCTGCCCCATGGCGCTGTCAAGCTCGTGGGATGGCTCCAACGTCCATGAGGACCACGTCGCGTTCCTCCGCCAGACTCGGCGCCTGCCCGACGCCAACCTCGTGCTGGTCCGCCTGGCGCCAGAGACGGAGATCTTGCCGGCACAGGAGGAGGGCGAGCGGGTCGTCTTCCGCTCGCACTTCCTGCGCGGCTTCGGCCTTCCGGCGAGCGGATTCCTGCGCTCCTTCCTCGAGTTCTACAATCTTCAGACGCATCACCTCACGCCCAACGCGGTGATGCTGCTGTCGGCCTTCGTCTCTCTCTGCGAAGGTTTCTTGGGGCTGCTCCCCACGCTGGAGCTCTGGGGGGAATTCTTCCAGAGCAAACTCGGCACCGTCGTCGCAGGCGTGCCCGCCCTCTGCGGGGCCTACATCGCCATGAGGAGGTCGGGCGAGAACAACCCGTTCCCATCCATCCCCCTGATCCAGTCGGTGAAGATCTGGTAGAAGTCGTACTTCTACGTGAAGAACGTCGCCCAGCAAGGAGACCATGTCAACCTGCCGGCTTACGTCGCCTAGCAAGGCGGCCCTCATGGAGTTTCCGGTCCAGGTCAGTGTCTCAGGCCGAGAACGCTGCCGTCTCTCGGCTTCGGGTGATGATCCAGTCGGAAGGCCTGAGCGGAGCCGACTTGGTGGCCGCCTTCGTGGAGCGCCGGATACTTCCTCCCCAAAGCCGGCCCCACATGATGTGTCAGATGAGCGGCCACTTTGACCCAAGCCGGCTGAGCACCAGGGAGATGCCTCATGCGGAGGTGTTGTACATGGTAAATCATATCTCCAATTGCAAGCTCGCCGAGGACTGGCGATACGGCAAGGTGCCGTATTCTCGCGCCAACCCTCCGCCCGTGGTAAGATTTCCTCTCTTTCTTCTTTTTGTTGGTAGCCGGCTTTATGATGGCCGGCTTCTGATCGGTCGGTTCTTCTTAGCAGAACCCCCTTCTTCCGCCGACGTCCGGGGCAGCAGGGATAGAACGCCAGTACGTCCCCGACCGCACGGTGGACGATGTCGACGACCCGGATTTGGGGGCGGCCGCCAAGGAAGACGCCGTCATGGGGGACGACGCCGAGCCCGGAGGCACAGGGCTTACCGCCAGCTTCGAGGACTGGCCAGATGATGCCGAAGCCGAAGTCGCCCCGCGTCGCCAGCCGGCGGCCGACCATCAGGGCGCGGGCTCGTCCACCGCGCTGGCTGCCAGCGGCGACGCACAGAAGTGTCGGGCCGCGTCAACCCTCTTCGGCAGTCGGCCGAAGAAGTCCAAAGCCTCCACTGCGGCGACCAAACGAGATGAGGCAGCCGCGAAAGCGGCCCGCTTCCGCAAGGCGGTGAAGCAGCCTCAGGCGGTCTCAGCGTAAGTCGTCGATTGCCTGGTTGCATGCTTTTCATCGTTCTCTCCTGTTCGAACATTCTTCCTAACCTTTTCCCGCTCGCTGGACAGGGCGCCGCTTTCCCTTGAGCGGGGTCCGGGCGGCTCCGTAGTTGGGCCGACTGGAGGGTCTTCGGGCTCCCACCGCGTGGACCCCCGCGCCGACCTCAGGGAGGCCACAGAGCGAAACGCCTGTGAGGCGCGGGAGGAGCGTGAGGCGGCAGAAAAAGTGGCCGCCCAGGCAGCGAGGGAGCAGGCCGACGCGGCACTAAGGCCCAGGCGGAGGCGGTGACCGCGGAAACAGAGGCGGAGGGTTCGCGTAACCAGCCTCCGCTGCTCGCCATTCCCCTCTGAGCCGTGGCCCCTGACACCCCATTGCCCCTGGCGGAGGAAATCGTCCAAGACCCGCCGCTGATGGAGAGGAGGGAGGACCTCGTGGTCTTCGCGGGGAGAGCACCGCCGGCAGCGCCAACCGGAGCGGGCTAAGGCGGCCAATCGTCAGCAGCGCCAGAGGAGCCGGCCGGGGGTGAGCCGGAGGACGGAGCCGGCTTCGAGGTGCAGCCGGTGACGCATCGGCGCGCAGGGGGAGGCGCCGCTCCGCCGGAGTCGTGCCGAGTTGCGGGCGCCAGCCAGTCGGCGGAGGCTCTGGAGGCGGCCAACACCGCCACGTCCGAGTGGACTCCCAGCGGCGGGACTGGCGAGCTGAATCTGGCAGCTCAAGAGGTCTGGAGCCGGCTTCAAGCTCAGGCCGCCCTGCTGCAGCAGTACACCCAGGAGTTCCTGTCGACGCGGGCCGCCATCCGGGTGAGTCTTTCATTCTTGGCCGCTTTGGTCTCTTGATTTCTTCCGTGGGGGCGCGTCAGCGCACCCACTGGGTGTAGTCCCTGAGATTCGGGCCGACTGCTGAGCAGTGGGTTCGGATCTTTCTTGACGACTACCTTATTTTTGCTTCCTGTCTAAACTTCCAGGAACATCATAACTCCCATTCTGCCGCCTTCAACTCCCAGGCTCAGGAGTTGGGTCGGAAGACCGACGACCTGGCCGACAGCCGAAGTAAGTGCTTGATCTTGTCTGTCTCCTGTGGGGGCGCGTCAGCGCACCCACTGGGTGTAGTCCCCGAGATTCGGGCCGACTGCTGAGCAGTCGGGTCGGATCTTCCTTGATGACTTTTTCCTTATTGGGTTTTTTCTTTCGTGCTTTCAGGGGCCAACGCCGACTTGAGGAGGGAGCTCAGCGAAGCGCAGGCCGCCCTTCGTACCAAGGATGCTGAGTACGCTGCCTTGGTCCAGGAGCGTGACCGCCTGGCCAAGAAGCTGGCTGACCAAGAGGAGAGCCACAAGGCGGCCCTGCAGAAAGCGCAGGATAGCGAGGCCGCCCTGAAGGCAGAGTTTGAGACCGAGGCGGCGAGCTGGGCTGAGACCCGGCGAGCGCTGGATGAAGGCTTCGGTCGCATCGAGGACTTGATCGACGGTAAACCGCCTTCCTCGCTCCTCTCCTGCCCCTTTCCACCTGGTTTTTGGCCTGATTTGTGCTGCTGCCTATTTTCTTGTGCAGACTACTTTCCCGGCTACTCCACCTTCGCCGCCCAAACCATCGAGGCCCATCGTGAGGCGCGCCGTCAGGCGGGGGTCAACATCGCGCTGGACGCAAATCAGACGCTTGAGGAGTAGCTCTTGGCTGTCCAAGCGCGGCTGCAGCCGGCTCACCGGATGCTTCGCCAGCTCCAACGTGCCGGGGCGCAGGTGTTGGCCGCCCTCTAGCCCGGCGAGACGATCTCCCGCACCCCAAGCCGGACGGCCGACTGGCTGGAGATCGCAGTCGGTCGCTTTGAAGCTTGGAAGGCGTCGGCCGCCCGTCTTGGAGCCGGGCGAGCGTTGGAGTTCGTTCGAGCTTGGTACCCAGGGTTGTACCTGGACCAGCTGCGCACTTGGCGGCTGGAGGCCGACGCGGAGCTGGAGGAGGTGCGGCCGGCTATCGCCCAGCGTGCTTCGACGATTGCCGAGTGCACCGACATCAGCGTTTTTGCACCTGAAATCAATGATGACGGCGTTGCCCAGCCGGAGGAGTGGTTCGGGCTGAACCCGGCAGTGGGCGAGGACTCGGCAGAGGAGATCGCCTCCAGCGACAAGGGCGAGGATGACGAAGAAGAGGACGGTGAAGACGTCGAGCCGGCTAGTGGAACAACCGGCCGGCCTCAGGCTGACCGTACCTCCAGCAACGAGGCGCATGGAAGAGCGCCCTCTGCGGGAGGCGGTGATCAAGCCGAGGTTCGCCAGCCGGCCACTCCTTCAGCCGGCACAACCGTCTCTGCCGACCAGCCCGGCTCGTCGGTCGCTCCGCCAGCTTGACCTGCCATCCTTATTTTCCTGCTTGTTGCCTTTTGAACAATCTTTATTAAGCTTTCGCAGTTCCACCCACTGGGGGTGTATCCAAACTATGTTGAATGCTGGCCTCTTGGAGGTCTTTTATGTAAATATTATTATGTGCATGTTTGGTTTCCATTCGCGTATGCTTTTTATCCTTAGGCTTTTTCCTTTGCCGCCTTCCCTCTTTGGGGAGGCAAGTACTCGAGCTTTCTTGGATTGAAGTGAAGTGAATGGAAACCAGCCGGCCGGCTACTTTGGTAGTCGGTCGGTGGGAGGCGGCAAACCGGCTTTCGTTATATTAGTCCGTTGGTCCCTGGCCATTTTTCGTGTGGGCATCCTTTCCTGCTTTTGACTCTTGCCAGCCGGACAGCCGGTTCTTCGAACTGCGACTTTGGCAAGAGCTAAGCCTGGGTGTCGGCACACTACTTGTCTGACCGCGGGTAGGACTTCTAATATAACTCCAGTCGGCCAGTCCCCGGGCTGACTAGTCGAACCCGGTGCCGGACGGAACAAGTAAATGAAATGACAAGGTCATAAGCATGATACTTTTCATTCATAGATAAAAGATGGCAGTCCCCGAGCCCTCCTCGGGGGGCCTATTGTCTCGTATTTAGTACAAAAGTTAGCGTGATACATACTGCATTTCAACTATAAAATCTTCGAAGGAGGTTGGCGTTCCATGGTCGTTCCGACTCCTTGCCGGAGTCGTCTCTCTTTCGTGCCTTCGGCTTCTGCGCGTCGATCAGGTAGTAGGAGTCGTTGCCTAAGGCTCTGCTGATGACAAAGGGGCCCTCCCAAGGGGCTGAGAGCTTGTGCTGGCCGGCTGTTCGCTGGATCAGCCGGAGCACAAGATTGCCCTCTTGGAAAGATCTTGGCCTGACCTTCCGACTGTGGTAGTGGCGCAAACCCTGCTGGTAGATGGCAGACCGGCTGAGGGCTAACAGCCGGCCTTCTTCCAGCAGGTCGACGCCGTCTTCTCGTGCTTCCTTGGCCTGAGCCTCTGTGTACATGGTTACCCGGGGCGAGTCGAACTTGATGTCGGTTGGGATGATCGCCTCGGCACCGTACACGAGGAAGAAAGGAGTGAAGCCGGTTGACTTGTTTGGGGTAGTGCGCAGACTCCAGAGGACAGCCGGCAGCTCATCGAGCCAACAGCCGGCTGAATGCTCCAGTGGTACGACCAGTCGGGGCTTGATGCCGGAGAGGATGAGGCCGTTGGCTTGCTCGACCTGGCCGGTTGACTGCGGGTGGGCGACGGACGCTAAGTCCAGCCGGATACCTTGGGCTGCGCAGAAACGTGCCAAGGCTCCTTTGGCAAAATTCGTGCCATTGTCGGTGATGATGCTGTGTGGCACGCCGTACCGAGTTGTTATGTCTGCGATGAATGTCACAGCAGTCGGCCCATTCAGCTTCTTGATCGGCTTTGCCTCAATCCACTTGGTGAATTTGTCCACGGCGACGAGCAAATGTGTCATGCCGCCGCGCGCCGTCTTGAATGGGCCCACCATGTCCAGTCCCCAAATGGCGAAGGGCCAGGTGAGGGGAATGGTCTTGAGTGCCGAAGCCGGCATGTGTTGCTTGCAGCTAAAGAGTTGGCACCCTTTGCAGTATTTAACTAATTCTTTAGCGTCATCCAAAGCAGTCGGCCAGAAGAAACCATGGCGGAAAGCTTTGGCGACAAGTGATCTTGAAGCCGCATGGTGGCCGCATTCTCCTTGGTGAATGTCTCTGAGGATTGCAATGCCCTTCTCTTGCTCGACGCATCGCTGGAGGACTCCAGTGACACTACACTTGACGAGCTCTCTGTTGATGATTGTGTATGCTCCGGCTCGGCGTTGGACTTGTCTTGCCTCTACTTCGTCGGCCGCAGATCTTGGTTTACTAGGAAGTTGAGGATGGACTGAGCCCATGACGGAGCCGCGACTTCTCCTACTGCCAATGTGGCTACTGCCACCAGGGTGGGCGGGCTGGGTGGTGAAATGCTGGAGTCGGCCGCTGGCTGTTGTGTTGGTGCAGTCCTCGAGCCGGGTGTGGCAGTCCCCGAGCCGGTTGCCGAAGTCCCCGGGCCGACTACTGAAGTCCCGGGGTCGCCTGCTTGGTTCTTCGAGCCGGACCCGGCCGCGTCAGGGTCAGGAGGTACAAAGATGGAATCGGACTCTGGAGACGGCTTGATGGACGGCTTGAGGAGGCGTTGTAGAGCGATGCCGGTTGGTATTGCTTGCCGAGTGGAGCCTATTCGAGCCAGTGCATCGGCTGGCTCGTTGTCGGCTCGCGGTATGTGGAGGAATTCGCATCCTTCAAAATATCCGCTGAGTTGTTGAACCAGGAAGAGGTAGCTTGCCATATTTGCGTCCTTGGCGTCCCAGTCGCCGGATGATTTCTGAAGCACCAAGTCTGAGTCGCCATAACATAGGATCCAGCGGATGCCGAGTTCCTTGGCAAGCCGGAGCCCGTGTATGAGTGCCTCATACTCGGCTACATTGTTGGAGGCAGCAAAGTGAATCTGCAGCGTGTATCTGAGCTTGTCGCCTTTGGGAGAGGTAAGGACGACGCTGGCTCCCATGCCGGTGCGCATCTTGGACCCATCGAAGTGCATGCGCCAATGAGTGGAGTCGGGAGCCGGCGGTAGGTACTGGGTCTCGGCCCAATCGACGAGGAAGTCGGCCAATGCTTGGGACTTGATGGCGGTGCGAGGCTGGTAGAAGATTGTGTAAGGGGCCAGCTCGATGGCCCATTTCGCCACCCGGCCGGATGCTTCCCGGCTGCCTATGATCTCGGCCAGCGGGGCGGTGCATACGACCGTGACGGGATGCTCTTGAAAGTAGGGCTTCAGCTTCTTGGCGGTGAAGTACACGCCGTAACACATCTTCTGGTAGTGCGGGTAGTTCTGCTTTGAAGCGGACATCACCTCGCTCAAATAATACACCGGCCTCTGGACCGGCTGGGCTCGGCCTTCTTCTGGGCGTTGGACTACGATGACGGTGCTGACCACCCGGCTGGTTGCGGCAATGTAAAGGAGCATGGGCTCTTTCTCAGTCGGCGCCGCTAGGACGGGCGGCGTGGCCAGCATCTTCTTCAGCTCGTGAAAAGCTTGGTCGGCCTGGTCGTTCCACTCGAAGTGAGTGCTCTTCTTCATGAGGCGGTAGAGGGGGAGAGCTTTCTCTCCGAGCCGGCTGATGAAGCGGTTCAAGGAGGCCAAGCATCCGGTGAACTTTTGGATGTCTCGAAGCTTGGTGGGGATCGCCATTCTCTCGATGGCCTTGATCTTCACCGGGTTGCATTCGATGCCGCGTTCGGAGACCAGGAAGCCTAGGAGCTGGCCGGTTGGCACTCCGAACACGCATTTCTCGGGGTTGAGCTTGATTTGGAACTGGCGTAGGTTCTCAAACGTTTCTTTGAGGTCTTCCAGCAAGGTGCCGCGCTTCTCCGTCTTCACCACAATGTCGTCCACGTAGACGTGAGTGTTTCTGCCGAGTTGCTTGAGGAGGCACTTCTGCATGCAACACTGAAAAGTGGCACCGACATTTCTTAAGCCGAATGTCATAGTCAGGTAGCAGAAGGCTCCAAATGGCGTGATGAAGGCGGTCTTCAGGCGGTCGTCCGGATCTAGCTTTATCTGGTGATATCCTGAGTAAGCATCCAAGAAACTCAACAGCTCGCATCCGGCCGTGGAGTCTATCACTTGGTCAATCCTCGGCAGGGCAAAGGGATCTTTAGGGCAGGCCTTGTTGAGGCTTGTGTAGTCTATACACATGCGCCACTTGTTGTTCTTCTTTAACACGAGGACCGGGTTGGCGAGCCACTCTGGAAAGAAAACTTCCATAATGAAGCCGGCTGCCAGAAGCCAGGCTATCTCCTCTCCCACAATCCTACGTTTCTCCTCCAACAGTCGGTGAAGGGGTTGTTTGACTAGCTTTGCGTCTTCTCGGACGTGTAGTTTGTGCTCGGCGAATTCCTTCGGGACGCCCGGCATGTCCTTGGGGGACCATGCAAAGATGTCCTGATTCTCACGGAGGAAATCGGCGAGCTCGCCTTCCTATTTGCTGTTTAGGTTTGCCCCGATGATGGCAAACCTCACTGGGTGCTCGGGGTCAAGAGGTATCTTCTTCATCTCCTTGGCCGGCTGGAAAGATCCTTGAGCATCATGCTCCTTGGGATCGAGGGACACGGCCGACTACTTGCCGGCTATGGCCACGACTCGGTCCAACATCTTCTTTTCTTCGGCAATCACAAGGGACTCGGCCAGCCGGCTGCTGGCTGCTGCACACTCAGAGGACTTCTTGTAATTGCAGGCTACGGTGATGACGCCTTTGGTGCTTGGTATCTTCATCTTGAGGTATGCATAGTGGGGAACTGCCATGAATTTGGCCAAGGCAGGTCGGCCAAGCAATGCATGGTAAGGGCTTTCCAGGTCCACCACTTCAAACCAGATCGCTTCCCGGCGGAAATGCTCCTTGTCCCCAAAAAGTACATCAATCTTGATCTTTGCCAATGGGGGCGCAGGACAGGCCGGGTACGATGCCATGGAACACTGTCCGAGTAGGCATGAGTTGCTTTGTCTTGACGTTCAGCTTCTCCAGGGTGTCACGGTACAGGATGTTGATGCTGCTCCCGCCGTCTATCAACACGCGGGAGAAGCGGGCAGCGCGTCTATCCGTCGCGAGGGTGGCTTCCAGGACCAACACATAGGAGCGGGGAGACGGCATCACCTCTGGATGGTCGGCCCGGCTCCAGCTGATGGGCTTTTTTGACCAATGCATGTGTCCGGCGGGGTTGGCAGCGACCACGCTGACTTCCTAGTGCTCTCGGCGTTTGCCGCGCCGGTCTTCGAGCTGGCTTGTAAAGATGATGTAGGTTGCTTGCTCGTCGGGGAATTCGTCGTGCACAGCTCTGACTGTGGGCCGAGCAGCCGGAGGCAGCGGGCCGGCAGGCGGAGGCGGCGCAAGCCCCTCGCCTCTAGAGATTCGGGTGAGCCAATGGCACTTCCGGGTTGTGTGGTTGGACGGCTTCGCGCCGCTATGGAATTTGCACGGGGCGTCGAGAGTTTGCTCGTAGGAGAAAGCCGGCTGCCAAGCCGGCCGGCCGCCCTTGGGCTTCTTGGGCACGGGTCGCCCTTCAGGCAGCGCGTCTTCGACCGTGGCCACCTGCCGACTGGCGGGAGGCGGCGCACGACCCTTGCGCTTGTGGTCGTTCGGGTGTGGGCGTCGGCCGGAATCCCCTGCCGGCGTCTTGGGCGCCGGGTTGAGTACTTTCCCGGACGCGTCTACCCGGAGCTTGGTCTTCATCGAAGAGTCGGCGGTGGCGTATTTGTCTGCTATGTCCAGAAGCTCGTCGAGGGTAGTCGGCTCGTCGTAGAGGAGCTTGTGCTTGAGGAGGGTACCTTCTCGGCACCCGGCAGTGAAGTATTCGATGGCTTGCACCTTGTGCACCCCCTCGCAAGAATTGCGTAGCTCAGCCCAACGCGTGAGGTAGTCGCGAGTGGACTCGGCTGGGCCCTGTACACACAAGGAGAGTTGCTTGGGCTTGGGGCCCGCTTGTAGGTGCTGGTGAAGTTGCAGATGGAAGCTTCGGTGAAATCTAGCCAGCTGTTGATGCTGAGAGGCTTGAGGCTGTTGAGCCAGGTCCGCGCCGTGCCTTGCAGCATGAGGGGCACGTACTTCACGGCAACGCGCCGGTTGCCGTTGGCTATGCTGACCGCCGTGGAGTATCGATCAACCAATCTTCCGGCTTCACGGAGCCGTTGTACTTGGGAGTGTCTCTTGGGAGCGAGAACCCTTTGGGGAAAGGCTCGTCGCGGATGCGGGGCCCGAAACAAGGCGGGCCGACATCGTCTTCTTCTTCTAGCGCCAGGGATCGCACCAGGCGGTCGATCCGATGGCGGGCGTCGTTCTCGCCGACTCCTTCGCGGCGACCTAGTCAGCCGCTGAGAGTCGGGTGCACCACTGGCGGCGGGGTGGGATATCTTTCTCCACGGGGTCAAGGCGGAGGCGGGTTGCCCCGCCATTCCATGGCTCGGGGATGGCCGTCTGCGTCTCACTCGATGGAGATCCGGGTTTGGCTTCGGCTGGCAGCCGGCTCTTTCTCGCGCCGCGCGCGGTCTCTGCCTGCAGTCGGCATCCGGGATGTCGCGCCATGATCTCGGCGCGGGGGAGGCCTTCCCGCGCGGGTGTCGGCTTCGTGCCGCCGTGCGGCCGCGTCAATCAGTTGCTGGATGCGCCGGGTCATGTGGGGGAGTTCTTCGGCCTTCAAGCCGTCCAACTCGTCCACGGCTGCCTGGGCGGCATGCAAGTTCTCGAGTGGAGTGGCGTAGACTGGGCGGTCGACTCCTAGCGTGTCGGCGATGACGGCGCCGCATTGCTTGACAATGCCGGCCCAGCTTGGCCCGCCCGGGGCCGGCGTGCCGAAGGCGGCGCGGTCAGCTTCGCGCTGGTAGGCCTCAGTGTGGCGTCTCACGGAAGCCAGCCTCCGGCCCTCTGCGAGGAGGGCGAGGCGGCGCGCCTCCAGTGCTTCATCGTCGGCATCAGCCAGGAGGGGGGTGGACAAGTCGTGGGCCACCGTGTGTGGGGCGTCATGGCCGATGACCATCACCTCGGTGGTGACAGCGTCGCAGCCATCGGCTCGGGGAAGCGGGTCGTTGTAGATCGCGACGTTGGTGGGGAATGTGTCGAAGGACGCCGTGTCGGAGTCGACAGGCATCGGGTCGGTGGAGCCAACCGACTCCAGATCCACAGCGGGCTCGCTGGAGACATGGAGCTGGCCGAGGAGGTTGGCGAGGTGGTCGGTGCCCGCATCGGAGGCGAGCTCGTCGGAGATGAGGGTTTCGTCGAGGAGATTGGCGAGGCTGCTCGCCGCGCAGATGCTGGTGACGCCTTGCAGCGTGTCGTGGCAAGCGCCATCGGGCGTGCCGGGCTGGCTACGCTCGCTGGGGAGGAAGAGGGTTCCCGTCCAGAACAGGTCTCCGGATGATGGTGCACCTGGCCCCACGGTGGGTGCCAAATGTTGGGTGGTAGGTGCGACATATGCCAACGGGTGGCTTATCACTGTGGGAGCCAGTAAGACGTCGCCGGTGCCTGGAAACGGGATGAGGCGAAGACATGCACGCCGGCGAATCTTACCCAGCTTCGGGGCTCTCCATGGAGATAACACCCCTACTGCTGCTCTGCGGGGTCTCCGCATGATCACTAGATGGACAAGTAGCTACACAATGCTCCTTGAGCTGTTCGGTGGGAGGAGGAAGAAGGGCACAGCTAGCTTGCTTCTTCTCCTTGTGTGGTGTCTAAAACTAGCTAGGGGTCCACCCTTTGCATGGGTGTCCTGGGGGGTTTATATAGGCCTACCCCCCGGGGGTACAATGGTAATCCGGCTGGGCGTGGGTCCCAGCCGTCTGTGTCTTCGCTCTCCGGCTTCTGCGCCGGCTGCTGGGGCCCGCCGGCTGGTGGGTCCCGCCGGCTCCTTGGTCGATAGGTAGGCCCCACTGTCCAGGGCCTTGTCGGTGGCTGGTTACTGTTGCTCAATCTTGGTGACGAGGGCTTCGCCGAGGTAAGCATGGCTACAGTGCTGCCGTCCGGCGGGTGACCACTGTAGCCTCACCGCGTCTTGTCTCCTTAATGGGGCGTCTCCTTCGAGGGGGTGGCAAGCCGGCTGAAGAGAGCCGGCTCCGTCTCGGGCCGACTGGGGGAGGCCAGGCCGCCTTCAGGTGTCTCTCTGCCTGAAGGGGCCCACCGCCCGTGGGCCCTACTGGTAACCCGTCGCGGATGACATCGGGGTCAGTGTGGCAACAGTGCCGCGCCGGACGGGTCATGGCCACCCGTACGGTGCACTGTGCCAGGCGCGCTCCTGGATTCGGGGGTGGCAGGCTTCACTGTAGCCACGCCCTGTCACATCGCCGTTAGGTGGATGCAAACTTTGAGGGTACGGTCTCGACCGCTTTATGGGAGCCGGCTTCTTGGAGTCGGCCTCCTCGCGGCCGGCTTCTCGAAGTCGGCCCTCCCATGGCTTTCTTCATGAGGGCTAAAGTCGGGCCGCCTTCCGAAAGCCGGTCTGGGTGACAGCCAGCAAGGGGAAGGCGGCCCCATGTCTTGGATTCTTGAGAGCCGGACGGGCTCGTAATTTTTTCAGAAGGGCCAGGGGAAGCCGACTAGGCTACCCATGGCTATTTACTCCGACAACGGGAATTGGTCATTCACATGGTTAGTCATAAAATCCTACATAAAACTTGTAGATCACTGAATATGATATGTTTGATTCCTTGCAATAGTTTTGTGATATAAATATGGTGATATTAGAGTCATGCTAGTGGGTAGTTGTGGATTGTAGAAATACTTGTGTTGAGGTTTGTGATTCCCGTAGCATGAACGTATGGTGAACCATTATGTAACAAAGTCGGAGCATGATTTATTTATTGATTGTCTTCCTTATGAGTGGCGATCGGGGACGAGCGATGGTCTTTTCCTACCAATCTATCCCCCTATGAGCATGCGCGTAGTACTTTTGTTTGATGACTAATAGATTTTTGCAATAAGATGTGAGTTTTTATGACTAATGTTGAGTCCATGGATTATACGCACTCTCACCTTTCCACCTTTGCTAGCCTCTCTAGTATCGCGCAACTTTCGCCGATACCTTAAACCCACCATATACCTTCCTCAAAACAGCCACCATACCTACCTATCATGGCATTTCCATAGTCATTCCAAGATATATTGCCATGCAACTTCCATCATCATCATTATATACATGACTTGAGCATTCATTGTCATATTGCTTTACATGATCGTAAGATAGCTAGCATGATGTTTTCATGGCTTGTCTGTTTTTTGATGTCATTGCTACACTAGATCATTGCACATCCCGGTACACTGCCGGAGGCATTCATATAGAGTCATATCTTTGTTCTAGTATCGAGTTGTAATATCGAGTTGTAAGTATGTAACATCCCAAATTTTCAATTTGGAATGTTATACATTAGATCATCACTGCATATCATATTTTATTTGCCTTTGGTCTCATCCTAGAAATTCTACGCAACTCAAGAACCCACGGTGAGAGTTGGGGATTTCGTTATTTTCATATTTGAGTTTTCTCAAATTTTGAAAATAGGATCATTTGATTTTATTTATTTTATCTTCAATTATTTCTATTATACAAATATGAGAGAGGGAATAAACTGACTTTCCTAAAAAAAAGAAATATTGAGGATTTAATAATAAAATCAAATAAGATTCTATTTTGGATTTATTGGCTATTTTATTTGAATTTAGGAAAAATGCGCGTTTTTTTAAAAATTGCATTTAGGCCCCAAATAAATGTTCATCATGTGCGGCTTGATTTTAGAAGCCGGGGAAAATTTATTTCGGGATTTTTGGAGTCCGTTTAGTATTTCTTTTGTTTGTTTTTCTGCGCGAAATTATTTAAAAAAACGCGAAACCGACCTTGGGCCGTATTCGGCCAGGACTCTGTCCGCCGGGCCTTATAAGGAGCCGACCCCGAGCCCCAAGCCCACCCCGCACCAAACCCTAACCCTAGTCGCGCCCTAGCCGCCACCGCCGCCGGAGCCGCCGCCGCTGCCGGTTTTCCCGGAAAACCGTTCGGTTTTTCCGCCGGTTTTCGATCGTTTTTTTAGATCCATTTTTTTATTAGATCGGTTTTTTTCGATTTAGTCTATTTAGCGAGCGTTCGCTCGTTCGTTCATTTTAACGGACGCGTTCATTGTTTAGTTACAGTAAACGAACGTTCGTTCATTAATCTATTCGTCGTTTTTCTTTTTCTCGGATTTTCCGTGATTATTTCTGATCGTGATTTCTGATCCGATTTTCGTTCTAGTATAACTTTTCGCTCGTTTATCGGAATCAGGCGATTCAAGCGCCTGGAGTTTCATCTCAAAACCCTCTTTCCGTTTAACCAACTCAAACAAGTTTTTGCTTCAGCAAAATTTCACCTAGATCCAGAATAGTAAACGAAGTTTGTTTCTTTCGCCGTTTGTCTTTCATTGCTTTGTTCGATTTGATTCTTTTTGCCAACCAGAGTTCTTAAGTTGAACTTTCTGGTTTGATCTCTTATTTGAGTTTTACCCGTGCATTAGATGAGTACTTATTGTATGTTTGTTTGTTCGCGATAGAGTACCCGGATTGCACCGCTTGCTACTTCGAATCGCTAGGTTTCGCGGATCATCAGCAAGGCAAGTAACACTTTGATCATACCTCCTACTACCCAGTTTTATTGCATTAGATTAATCCTCAAATAATTGCATGATTAGGATCAATTTAAATTGTGGGTTTTGGGAAGTAGATGAGGTAGTACCTATTAGCTGTTTCATTATCAAACCTTTGGGAGTTACTTCTACGTTTGCTTATATTGCCATGCTATGCTAGTAGACGTGGATTGGGTGAGTGTATCCATGCCAGATGTGAGATTGTTAAAATTAATGGTTTATCTAAGGTGGCAACTTAAACACACATCTGGGTGGATTGAGGCACCTGGGTATTCCAGCGATTGCCTGTTTTCTTTTGGACCGCCACCCAGGCTCAAAGGGATCATGAGATTATTCAAACTAGAAACTTCCGTGTGCAGCCACAAGCTACTATGGGCTCTAGCATAGTTGACTAAGTCGTGCAAACTCTTACAGTGGCAGACTAGCAGATGTAGGGGATCTAGGTTGGTACGGTCTACCCGTTCTTAAGGTGCTAGCGCTTCTGAAAGACTATGTCTCGATCATCCGTTTCTGAAACATCATGTAGTGCGAGAACCCCAACGGAGGAGATAGAGTCTTATGGGGAAAAGTGCGCAAACCTTTGCAGAGTGTATAAACTAATCATGGTTAGCCGTGTCCCCGGTTATGGATAACTTGAGTATCTAGTACTTGGATTATCATGTGAATCTCATCATGTTACTTTAATTAATATTGTTGGGTTTTGATGTTGATGCTTAATTGGGATTATGAGGGTGTCTACACTCTGAATGTTTAACAACCACCATGATAGTTAAATAAAATTTATTCCTTTGCAGTAGGGAAAAATTGGATTTACGCAAAATTGTAACCATAGAGCTTTCCACCAGCGAAATATGCATGTAGTATAGCCCTATTCTTTCATTAATCTCTATGTGTTACATTGCCAGCATATTCCATGTGCTGACCCATTTTCGGGCTGCAACGTTCATGTTGCAGACTTTTCAGACGATGAGTAAGGTGCTTTTAGGTCATGGTTCTATACTCAGTGATGCCATTGGAGTTATGGACTCACCTATCTTCCAAGCCTTCCGCTATTATCGTTATTAGATGGCCTTAAGCCATATTTATTGTAATAAGTTCTCTTTTAAGACACTCGATGTAATAAGTGTGTGATTGCTACTCTATTGTAAATTCTTCAAGTATTGTGCGTGTCAGCATTACCGATCCAGGGATGACACTGATGCACAAAGATTGGACCGTTTGAGGTCTGGTCGCTACAAGATGGTATCAGAGCACACGCTGACTGTAGGACACGACCACTACGCTAAAGCCCTAGATTACTACTCACTCTTCTCATTCTGACTCCTCATCTTCTCCACTCTTTTAGGATGGCGGATGCAAGGAACAAGTTCATGCAACCGGATGAAGATACACCCTTTGGACGCCACTTGAAAGAAGTCACTAGATATCTAAACATCGGAGTACCAAGTTTCACCGGAACCTACAATGCCACTTTACCTGAAGAGGTGCGCTGGATGATTCAAGTTCAAGTTCCAGGAAGGACGTTCATGCCAGTCACCAAGCCCATAGAGTTTTCCTTTGATGCACCAACCTAGAGTCTAGGAAAGAGCATGGAAGCTCACATGGCCATGGGACGTATTGGAGAAGTTTACCGCAATGATCTCAAGGATACTATCTACTGGATTTGTGGACGCCGAGATGAGCAATGGGAGATGATCAGCACCAAGAAGGATAGATCCATCACAGATTTCATCCAGGAGTTAAACCAGCACATTCGACGACAGGAGAACCAGATGTGCGCAGATATGATAGATCTAAAGAAGGCAAGGACAAGAATCACGGAATTGGAGGAAGAACTCAAGGCTACCCGTGAAGATTATATGGAGGAAATCAAAGTATTAATGGAGAAGAATGACGACCTGATCAAGAAGATCGGAATATTCATGGGAGGCCTTACACCAGTAGAAGAAGACGAAGAACCCAAGGAGATTCGCCCGGAAGATTACATCATCATCGACGACACCGACTCAGACCCAGATGATAGCGATGATGACTATGTTGATGAAGCTGGAGCAGATATCATGGAGTCTGCAACCGAAGAATATTTCTAGTAGACCACCCCATCAGTACTAGTATTCCACCATGTAAATATAGTAGTCCGAGCACTTTTGTGATAGTTAGACCGATTGTATGCCCTTGTTTGATTGAATGAAGTGATATTGTTTGCTTTTGCCTCATGTGCATATGGGTAGTGTTTTCCCTCTAGACCTCATTCTATTCTTAAATATCATCTTTTCTAAACCCATCAGATGCCTCCGAGACGTGACAATGGATTCGCTTTCCCACCGGAGCTCACTCAATTGATCCAGCAGCAGAATACGTTGATGCAGTTGCTAGTCCAGAATCAGAATCAGGGGAACAACAACAACTACAACCCACCACCACCACCACCTGTTGATCACTTAACCCGTTTTCTTAGGCTGAATCCGCTGATGTTCTCCAGTAGCACCGAGCCGATAGTAGCAGGTGATTGGCTCCGCAAGATTGGAAGGGAGTTAACCACTACAGGATGTACTAATGCTGAGAAGGTGCACTTTGCCGCACATCAGTTGGATGGACCAGCAGCATCATGGTGGGGGAATTACACTGTCACCTACCCTATAGCCACGGTGACATGGGATCAGTTTCAGCAGGCTTTCCGTACTGCCCACGTTTCAGCAGGAGCTATGGCCATGAAGAAGCGTGAGTTTCGCAAATTACGCCAAGGAGGACGAACCGTTGGCCAGTATGTGGATGACTTTAGTAAGCTAGCATGTTATGCCCCAGATGACGTTGCTACAGATGCCGCTAAGCAGGAGAAGTTTCTGGAAGGACTGAATGATGAGTTGAGCATGCAGTTGATGGTAGCAAGCTTCAACAAACTACTAGGAGTTGGTAGATCGTGCTCTTATGATTGAAGGGAAGCAGCAGCAAATTGAGTACCGTAAGAGGAAGTATGGACAAGGGAAGTACAATTCTGGAGCTCAGCAGAAGCCGTGTTTTACCCCTAGACCGGGAGGACCTTTCCAAAATACTCATGGAGGAGGTAGCTCGCACAATCATAATGGCCCCAAGAATGGTAATGGGAAGGAAGGAAGAAACGGCCAAAACCGTACCAACCCGTCAACCCCAGCTAAGAGAGACCTGAGCCAAGTCACTTGCTTTAAGTGCCAGAAGACCGGACATTATGCTAATGAATGTCCTGAAGCCCAGAATGGAAGTGGCAATGGAAGCTCTGGGAAGAAGCCGAACCCTTTCAACTGGGGACAAGTGAACCACGTTAACATGGAGGAGGTTGAAGCTCAGCCAGATGCAGTAATAGGTAAGTTTTTGGTTAAGTCATTTACTGCACTCCTTCTTTTTGATACTGGTGCATCGCATTCATACATCTCAAGGGGATTTGTGGATAAGTATAAATTGCCAACCCAAGCCCTTAGGTCACCCATGTTAGTAACCTCGCCTGGAGCAGAGTATATGGCTAGTCTATGGTGTGATCGGTTACCATTAAGGATTGGTAACTATGTATTTCCCTCAGACCTAATAGTATTGGAATCGCAAGGATTGGATGTGATATTAGGCATGGATTGGTTATCAAAGTATGAAGGGAACATTGAATGCGCCAGTAAGTCAATTTTTCTTACTACGCCAGAAGGAAGAAGGATCAAGTATGTATCCCGGCATGTACCGAAGAGGACTCAAGTAAATTCCCTAATAGGAGTTGTGTAGGAGGAAGTACCAGTGGTGAAGGATTTTCCGGATGTATTTCTAGAGGAGTCGCCAGGCATGCCACCGGATAGAGATATAGAATTTTTGATTGAGCTTTTGCCAGGCACAGGGCCAATATCTAAGAGACCATACAGAATGCCTGGAAAAGATTTGGAGGAGATTAAGAAGAAGATTAAGGAGTTACTAGATAAAGGTTATATTCGCCCAAGTTCTTCGCCTTGGGGATCACCAGTGCTTCTAGTGGAGAAGAAGGATGGATCGTTAAGGATGGTTGTTGATTATCGGGGATTGAATGAAGTAACAATCAAGAACAAGTACCCACTACCAATGATCAATGATCTGTTTGATCGATTGCAAGGAGCTAAGGTATTTTCCAAGATCGATCTGCGATTAGGATACCATCAGTTGAAGATTCGAGAATAGGATATACCTAAGACGGCTTTTACCACCAGGTATGGGATGTACGAGTATACCGTTATGTCATTTGGCCTGACTAACGCACCTGCATATTTTATGAACATGATGAACAAAGTGTTTATGGGTTTTTTGGATAAGTTCGTCGTAGTGTTCATTGATGATATTCTGGTTTACTCAAAGAATGAAGAGGAGCATAAGGAACATTTGCATTTGGTACTTGAGAAGCTCAGAGAACATCAGCTATATGCCAAGTTTAGCAAATGTGAATTTTGGTTGAAGGAAGTTGGATTCCTCGGACACGTTATATCCGGAGAAGGTATAGCAGTAGATCCCACCAAGGTTGACACTGTGACAAATTGGGAAGCCCCAATAACAGTTGGAGAGATCCGGAGTTTTCTTGGACTCGTAGGATACTACTGGAGATTTACTGAAAATTTCTCGAAGATTGCAAAACCTATGACGGAGTTGTTAAAGAAGGATACCAAATTCAAATGGACTGAGGAATGTGAGGTAAGTTTCCAGGAGTTGAAGAAACGTCTGGTTACATCACCAGTGTTGATTTTGCCGGATCAGAAAAAGGATTATGAGGTGTATTGCGACGCTTCACGTCGAGGACTTGGAGCAGTGCTTATGCAGGAGGGAAAAGTTGTTTCATATGCCTCACGGCAGCTTAAGCCTCATGAGTTGAATTATGCCACACATGATTTGGAGTTAGCAGCCGTAGTGCATGCATTGAAGACTTGGAGACATTTTCTCTTTGGAAACCATTGTGAGGTGTACACGGATCACAAGAGTTTGAAGTATATTTTCACGCAGAAGGAGTTGAATCTCAGGCAAAGGAGATGGTTGGAGCTCATCAAGGATTATGATATGAGATTGCATTATCATCCCAGAAGGCTAACATAGTAGCAGATGCGTTGAGCCGTAAAAGCCATGTCAACACTCTAATGACGGGAGATTTACCGAAGGAGTTAGCCGAGGATCTTCGTGAGCTATGTTTGGAGATAGTTCCGAGAGACTATGTAGCAGCATTGGAGATTCAGTCTACTTTGATTTATAAGATCAGAGAAGCTCAGAAGACTGACAAGGAGATTGCTTCTATTAAAGAGAAAATGAGCAAAGCAAAAGCTAAAGGATTTCATGAGGATGAGCACGATACCTTATGGTTTGAAGACCGTGTTTATGTGCCCAATGACCCGGAGATCAGGAAGTTAATTCTGCAAGAGGCCCATGATTCACCATATTCAATTCACCCAGGAAATACCAAGATGTATTTGGATTTGAAGGATATTTTCTGGTGGACCGGAATGAAGAAGGATATTGCGGAGTATGTAGTAGTTTATGATGTGTGTCATAGAGTAAAGGCAGAGCATCAGAAGCCAGCAGGATTGCTACAGCCATTGTCAATACCCGAATGGAAGTGGGATAAGTTAGGCATGGATTTTATTACAGGATTGCCCAGAACTCATTCAGGCTATGACTCGATTTGGGTTGTAGTCGATCATTTGACTAAGGTAGCTCATTTCATTCCAGTGAAGACTACCTACACCAGTGCTGAGTTGGCAAAGATATACATGACCAGGATTGTATGTCTGCATGGAGTTCCAAGGAGTATTATATCAGATAAAGGAACCCACTTTACCTCAAAATTCTGGAATCAGTTGCAGGAGACTTTAGGTACCAGGCTAGAGTTCAGCACAACTTTTCATCCACAGACAGATGGACAGACCAAAAGAGTCAATAAAATTTTGGAGGATATGCTGAGAGCTAGCGCGCTAGATTACGGATCTAGTTGGGACGAGAATTTGCCATACGCAGAGTTCTCCTACAACAACAGTTATCAATCCAGTTTGAAGATGGCCCCTTTCGAAGCCTTGTACGGAAGGAGGTGCAAGACCCTATTGTCGTGGGATGAAGTTGGAGACCGCTAGTTGTTTGGACCGGATTTGATTAAAGAATCTGAACATAAGGTGAAGTTGATTCGTGATAGACTCAAGGTAGCCCAGTCCAGGCAGAAGAGCTACGCAGATTCTAAACGCAAGGAGATAGTCTACGAAGTCGGAGACCGAGTCTATCTTCGAGTATCTCCACTTCGAGGAGTTAAGCGCTTTGGAGTTAAGGGAAAGTTAGCGCCACGTTTTGTAGGACCATACAAGGTTTTGGAGCGTATGGGAGAAGTAGCCTACAAGTTGGAATTACCCGAAGGATTGTCAGGAGTTCACGATGTATTCCACGTTTCCCAGTTGAAGAAGTGCCACGCAGAGATGGCTGAAATACCGCTGAGGGATACAGTGCCGCTAGAAGCGATTCAGTTGGACAATGATTTGACCTATGAGGAGAAACCAGTAAAGATTCTTGAGTATGCCAGCCGAGTCACCGACAGCAAGGTTATCAAGTTTTGCAAAGTTCAATGGAGCCACCACAACGAGGATGAAGCCACCTGGGAGCGAGAGGAAGATCTGCTGAAGGACCACCCTCACCTATTTTCTAGCCAACCCGAATCTCGAGGGCGAGATTCATCTTAAGGGGGGTAGGTTTGTAACATCCCAAATTTTCAATTTGGAATGTTATACATTAGATCATCACTGCATATCATATTTTATTTGCCTTTGGTCTAATCCTAGAAATTCTACGCAACTCAAGGACCCACAGAGAGAGTTGGGGATTTCGTTATTTTCATATTTGAGTTTTCTCAAATTTTGAAAATAGGATCATTTGATTTTATTTATTTTATCTTCAATTATTTCTATTATACAAATATGAGAGAGGGAATAAAATGACTTTCCCAAAATAAACAAATATTAAGGATTTAATAATAAATTCAAATAAGATTCTATTTTGGATTTATTGGCTATTTTATTTGAATTTAGAAAAAAATGCGTGTTTTTCAAAATTGCATTTAGGCCCCAAATAAATGTTCAACCTGTGCGGCTTGATTTTAGAAGCCGGGGAAAATTTATTTCAGGATTTTTGGAGTCCGTTTAGTATGTCTTTTGTTTTTTTTTCTACGCGAAATTATTTAAGAAAACGCGAAACCGACCTTGGGCCGTAATCGGCCAGGACTCTGTCCGCCAGGCCTTTATAAGGAGCCGACCCCGAGCCCCAAGCCCACCCCGCACCAAACCCTAACCCTAGCCGCGCCCTAGCCACCGCCACCGCCGATGCCGGAGCCGCCGCCGCCGCTGAGGTCCGTCGCCGCAGGTTTTCCCGGAAAACCGTTCGGTTTTTCCGCCGGTTTTCGATCGTTTTTTTAGATCCATTTTTTATTAGATCGATTTTTTTCCGGTTTAGTCTATTTAGCGAGCGTTCGCTCGTTTGTTCATTTTAACGGACGCGTTCATCGTTTAGTTACAGAAAACGAATATTCGTTCGTTAATCTGTTCGTCGTTTTTCTTTTTCTTGGATTTTCCGCGATTATTTCTGATCGCGATTTCTGATCCGATTTTCGTTCTAGTATAACTTTTCGCTCGTTTATCAGAATCAGGCGATTCAAGCGCCTGGAGTTTCGTCTCGAAACCCTCTTTCCGTTTAACCAACTCAAACAAGTTTTGCTTCTGTAAAATCTGACCTAGATCCAGAATAGTAAATGAAGTTTGTTTCTTTCGCCGTTTGTCTTTCGTTGCTTCGTTCGATTTGATTCTTTTTGCCAACTGAAGTTCTTAAGTTGAACTTTCTGGTTTGATCTCTTATTTGAGTTTTAATCATGCATTAGATGAGTACTTATTGTATGTTTGTTTGTTTGCGATAGAGTACCCGGATTGCGCCGCTTGCTACTTCGAATCGCTAGGTTTCGTGGATCATCAGCAAGGCAAGTAACACTTTGATCATACCTCCCACTACCAAGTTTTATTGCATTAGATCAATCCTCAAACAATTGCATCATTAGGATCAATTTAAATTGTGGGTTTTGGGAAGTAGATGAGGTAGTACCTACTACCTGTTTCATTATCAAACCTTTGGGAGTTACTTCTACGTTTGCTTATATTGTCATGCTATGATAGTAGATGTGGATTGGGTGAGTGTATCCATGACAGATGTGAGATTGTTAAAATTAATGGTTTATCTAAGGTGGCAACTTAAACACACATCTGGGTGGATTGAGGCACCTGGGTATTCCAGCGATTGCCTGTTTTCTTTTGGACCGCCACCCAGGCTCAAAGGGATCATGAGATTATTCAAACTAGAAACTTCTGTGTGCAGCCAGAAGCTACTATGGGCTCTAGCATAGTTGACTAAGTTTTGTGAACTCTTACAGTGGTAGACTAGCAGATGTAGGGGATGTAGGTTTGTACGGTCTACCCGTTCGTAAGGTGCTAGCGCTTCTAAAAGACTATGTCTCGATCATCCGTTTCTGAAACATCATGTAGTGCGAGAACCCCAATGGAGGAGATCGAGTCTTGTGGGGAAAAGTGCGCAAACCTCTGCAGAGTGTATAAACTAATCATGGTTAGCCGTGTCCCCGGTTATGGACAACTTGAGTATCTAGTACTTGGATGATCATGTGAATCTCATCATGTTACTTTAATTAATATTGTTGGGTTTTAATGTTGATGCTTAATTGGGATTGAGAGGGTGTCTACACTCTCAATGTTTAACAACCACCATGATAGTTAAATAAAATGTATTCCTTTGCAGTAGGGAAAAATTGGCTTTACGTGAAACTGTAACCATAGAGCTTTCCACCAGCCAAATATGCATGTAGTATAGCCCTATTCTTTCATTACTCTCTATGTGTTACATTGCCAGCATATTCCATGTGCTGACCCGTTTTCGGGCTGCAACGTTCATGTTGCAGACTTTTCAGACGACGAGTAAGGTGCTTTTAGGTCGTGGTTCTATACTCAGTGATGCCATTGGAGTTGATGGACTCACCTATCTTCCAAGGCTTCCGCTGTTATCGTTATTAGATGGCCTTAAGCCATATTTATTGTAATAAGTTCTCTTTTGAGACACTCGATATAATAAGTGTGTGATTTCTACTCTGTTATAAATCCTTCAAGTATTGTGTGTGTCAGCATTACCGATCCAGGGATGACACTGATGCACAGAGATTGGACCATTTGAGGTCTGGTCGCTACAAAGTAAATAAAAGTGTGATGATCATCATTATTAGAGCATTGCCCCAGTGAGGAAAGGATGATGGAGACTATGATTCTCCCACAAGTCGGGATGAGACTCCGGACGAAAAAATAATAAAAAATATATAAAAAAAGAGAAAGGCCAAAAAAAGAGAAGGCCCAAAATAAAAAAATAAGAAAAATAAAAAATAAAAAAAATGAGAGAAAAAGAGAGAAGGGGCAATGTTACTATCCTTTTACCACACTTGTGCTTCGAAGTAGCACCATGTTCTTCGTATAGAGAGTCTCTTTAGTTATCACTTTAATATACTAGTGGAAATTTTCATTATAGAACTTGGCTTGTATATTCCAAGGATGGGCTTCCTCAAATGCCCGAGGTCTTCATGAGCAAGCAAGTTAGATGAACACCCACTTAGTTTCAGTCTGAGCTTTCATACACTTCTAGCTCTTAGTGCATCCGTTGCATGGCAATCCCTACTCACTCACATTAATATCTATTGATGGGCATCTCCATAGCCCGTTGATACGCCTAGTTGATGTGAGACTATCTTCTCCTTTTTGTCTTCTCCACAACCACCATTCTATTCCATCTATAGTGATATGTCCATGGCTCACGCTCATGTATTGCGTGAAAGTTGAAAAGGTTTGAGAACATCAAAAGTATGAAACAACTGCTTGGCTTGTCATCGGGGTTGTGCAGGATGTGAATATTTTGTGTGGTGAAGATGGAGCATAGCCAAACTATATGATTTTGTAGGGATAGCTTTCTTTGGCCATGCTATGTTGAAAAGACATGATTTCTTTATTAGTAGACTTGAAGTATTATTGTTTTTATGTCAAATGATAGACTATTGCTTTGAATCACTCGTATCTTAATATTCATGCCATGATTAGATATGTGATCAAGATTATGCTAGGTAGCATTCCACATCAAAAATTATCTAATTTATCATTTACCTACTCGAGGATGAGCATGAATTAAGCTTGGGGATGCTGATACGTCTCCGTCGTATCTATAATTTTTGATTGTTCCATGCCAATATTCTACGACTTTCATATACTTTTGGCAACTTTTTATACTATTTTTGGGACTAACATATTGATCCAGTGCCCAGTGCCAGTTCCTGTTTGTTGCATGTTTTTTGTTTCACAGAATATCCATATCAAACGGAGTCTAAACGGGATAAAAACTGACGAAGATTTTTTTTGGAATATATATGATTTTTGGGAAGAAAAATCCACGCGAGACGATGCCCGAGGGGGCAACAAGGCAGGGGGCGCGCCCCTGACCCTCGTGGCCACCCTGTAAGGCGGTTGGTGCCCTTCTTTCACCGCAAGAAAGCTAATATCCGAATAGAGATCGTGTTAATATTTTAGCCCAATCGGAGTTACGGATCTCCGGGAATATAAGAAACGGTGAAAGGGTAGAATATGAGAACGCAGAAACAGAGAGAGACAGAGAGACAGATCCAATCTCGGAGGGGCTCTCGCCCCTCCCATGCCATGGAGGCCAAGGACCAGAGGGGAAACCCTTCTCCCATCTAAGGAGGAGGTCAAGTAAGAAGAAGGCGAAGGGCCCCCTCTCCCCTTCTCTTCCGGTGGCACCGGAACGCTGCCGTGGCCATCATCATCATCACCGCGATCTACACCAACACCTCCGCCATCTTCACCAACATCTCCATCACCTTCCCCCCTCTATCCACAGCGGTCCACTCTCCCGCAACCCGCTGTACCCTCTACTTGAACATGGTGCTTTATGCTTCATATTATTATCCAATGATGTGTTTCCATCCTATGATGTCTGAGTAGATTTTCATTGTCCTATCGGTGGTTGATGAATTGCTATGGTTGATTCAATTTGCTTGTGGTTATGTTGTTGTCCTTTGGTGCCCATCATATGAGCGGGCACGTGGATCATACCATAGGGTTAGTTGTATGTTGATAGGACTATGTATTGGAGGGCAAGGGTGACAGAAGCTTCAGTCTAGCATAGAAATTGATGCATACGGGATTGAAGGGGGACCAATATATCTTAATGCTATGGTTGGGTTTTACCTTAATGAATGTTAGTAGTTGCGGATGCTTGCTAATAGTTCCAATCATAAGTGCATAGGATTCCAAGTTAGGGATGACATGCTAGCAGTGGACTCTCCCACATAATACTTGCTATCGGTCTAGTAAAGTAGTCAATTGCTTAGGGACAATTTCACAACTCCTACCACCGCTTTTCCACACTCGCTATATTTACTTTATTGTTTCTTTATCTAAACAGCCCCTAGTTTTTATTTACGCAATCTTTATTGTCTTGCAAACCTATCCAAAGCACCTACAAAGTACTTCTAGTTTCATACTTGTTCTAGGTAAAGCGAACATCAAGCGTGCATAGAGTTGTATCGGTTGTCGATAGAACTTGAGGGAATATTTGTTCTGCCTTTAGCTCCTCGTTGGGTTCGACACTCTTACTTATCGAAAACTATTGCGATCCCCTATACTTGTGGGTTACCAATACTCCGCTTCACGGGGCCGCGGCCGTGGCCGTGGTCACCAGGGCGCCAACCGTGGCGGTGGCCATGGCCGTGGTGCATCTTCGGGCGATGGTACCCGCTCTGGTGGCAACTACGGTCCCAACACCGAGGGCGGCGGCTACGGCAACAACCACGGGGGTGCCGGCTTCAACTCCAACACTGCTCGCCGCACCTCTTCCTCACGTGGCCGCCCTCGTTGTCAGCTCTACAAGAAGGCCGGTCATGAGGTCATCGACTGTTGGCATCAGTTTGATGAAAACTTTGTCCCGGATGCTCGTTTGGTTGTCGCTGCTATGCGCGAGCAAGGCGGGGACGGCGTCTGGTATGTTGACTCCGGTGCTACGGACCACGTCACCAATGAGCTAGAGCAACTTGCCCTTCGCGAGACGTATCATGGCAACGACCAGATCCATACCGCCAGCGGTAAAGGTATGGATATTTGTCACATTGGTCAAGTTTCACTTAATTCCCCTCATCTTCAACGTGATCTCGTTCTTAAGGATGTTCTCCATGTTCCTCAAGCTGACAAAAATCTTGCCTCTGTGTCTCGTTTAGCCACCGATAACATTGTTTTCTTTGAAACTCACTGTGATGGCCTGGCTTATTAGGGATGATAGACTACTCATATCAATAAGGAATTCCTTCTTTTCCGGGAGCCCATTTGGACAGAACTCCAAAGTTAAGCCTGCTATTTTCTCATTAAGGATCGGGCAACGAGGGCACTTCTCTATCACGGTAGATGCATTGGCGGCCTCTACCCCATCTCATCCGGAGCACTTAGCAACAAGCATCGTCGAGTCTACTCCATCATCAAGCCCTCTTTGACGAGGTGGCATCAAAGATTAGGACACCCCTCATCAGTCATAGTTAGGCAAGTAGTCAATAAAGAGAATCTTCCTTTGTCACATAGTTCCAATAATGAGTCTGTTTGTGAAGCATGTCAATGTGCCAAGAGCCATCAGCTTCCCTATCCTAAGTCTACTAGTGTGTCTCATGCTCCCTTACAATTGATCTTCAGTGATGTATGGGGTCATGCCAGAGATTCTTTTGATCGAAAAAAATATTATGTTAGCTTCATTGATGATTACAGCAAGTTTACATGGATTTATTTGCTTAAGTATAATTCTGAAGTCTTTTCCATCTTCCAAGAATTTCAGAAACTTGTTGAGAGACACTTTGATAGGAAAATTATATCGGTCCAAAGTGACTGGGAGGGGAGTATGAAAAACTCAACTCCTTTTTTTGTAGCATTGGGATCACTCAATATGTGTCCTGTCCTCATGCTCATCAGCAGGACGGTTCTGCTAAACGCAAAGACCGTCATATTGTTGAAGTTGGTCTCTCTCTTTTAGCTCATGCGTCCATGCCTCTCAAGTATTGGGATGACGCCTTTATCACAGCTACATATCTTATCAATCGTCTTCCCAGTAAGGTTATTGGCAACTCCACTCCTCTAGAACGATTGTATAATCAAAAGCCAGATTACAATTATCTAAATTTTTTTGGGTGTGCTTGTTACCCCAATTTTCGTCCATACAATCGTCACAAACTAGAGTTTCGCTCCACACAATGTGTCTTCATCGGGTACAGTAATCTTCACAAATGATAGACGCATATATATCTCTCGTGATGTTATCTTTGATGAGACACGATTTCCTTTTTGAAAACTTCATCCCAATGCGGGTGCTTTGCTTCGTGCAGAAATCGCACTTCTATCAAACTATCCCACACATCCTGATCACGCGGGTGAATTAACTGATCATGGTCATGTGCAAAAATCCACAGAAAATTCTGTTTCTAATGACTTTTGTGCAGATTCTACTCGTCATTTTATGTGCACACAGGACAAACGAGGCATGGTCTCCGGTGCTGATCCTGCTGACAGGGCGCGATCCCAGATGGATTCGTGGCAGACTGCAGCGCTGGGCGGCGCGCGATCCCGCGGAGATTCACCTCTGCGGCCCCTGGTGGCTGATAGCCCAGCCGACCGGGTGGGCCGCACCGGTCCAGGCGCGTCGCGCCAGCCCTCACCTCCGCGTCCTGATATGCCCATTGAGCGAGGCACGAGGGGGAGCGAGTCCCTGGCCGCCACGTCGCCTGGGGACCCAGCGACCGACCCAGCCGCGAGAACGCGGGACCCACCGGAGGGTTCTGATTCGGCGATTGATTCTGGCTGCGCGTCGAACAAGGAGCAGCGCGAGCAGCGTCAATCTTCCTTGGATCAGGAGCCCCATCAGCCTGGATTTTCTGTGGACAATGCTGAAGCAGCTGGATCTTCTACGCCACAGTCAACTGCAGTTGTTTCTATGACTCCTTCACCTCCTCGTCGACACACCAGGTCTCGGTCAGGTATTGTCAAGGAAAAGCAATACAGTGACGGTACAATAAAGTATAATCGGACTAAGCATGCTTTTCTTGCCACTACTGGTGAACCTATTAATCTGCATGATGCTCTCGCTAACAAGGATTGGAAGGAAGCCATGGATAATGAATATAATGCACTTATAAAAAATCAAACTTGGCATCTAGTACCACCGCAACATGGTGCTAATGTAATTGATTGTAAGTGGGTATATAAGATTAAAAGAAAATCTGATGGAAGTATAGACAGGTACAAGGCGAGATTGGTTGCAAAGGGATTCAAGCAAAGGTTTGGAATTGATTATGATGATACCTTTAGTCCTATGGTTAAACCAACTACTATTTGTCTTGTTTTGTCCATTGCTATTTCCAAATGTTGGAGCTTAAGACATCTAGATGTTCAGAACGTGTTTCTTCATGGTGTTCTTGAGGAAGAAGTGTTCATGTGGCAACCACCAGGTTATGAAAACTACAGCACACCACATTATGTATGTAAGTTGGATAAAGCCATATATGGTATAAAGCAGGCTCCAAGAGCATGGTATTCTAGGTTGAGCATGCAGCTACAACATCTTGGGTTTACATCATCCAAGGTAGATACATCCTTGTTCTTTTATAGCAAAGGCAACATCACTGTTTTTGTGCTTGTTTATGTTGATGATATAATTGTTGCTAGTTCAAGTCAAGAGGCCACTGACTGTTTGCTTAAGGATTTAAAACTTGAATTTGCTCTCAAGGATCTAGGTGATCTTCACAGTTTTCTTGGCATAGAGGTAAAACAAATCAGAGATGTCATCCTTCTTTCACAAGAGAAGTATACAGCTGATGTTCTAAAGAGGGTGGGATTGGAGAATTGCAAACCGGTCAGTACACCAATTTCCACCTCAGAAAAGCTTACAATTGATAGTGGAGAAGCTCTTGGCCCAGAGGATGCAACAAATTATAGAAGCGTTGTAGGTGCTTTGTAGTATTTGACACTTACACGTCCTGATATCTCTTACTCAGTGAACAAGGTATGTCAATATTTGCATGCTCCTAGAACTACTCATTGGACAATAGTTAAAAGAATTCTAAGGTATCTTCAGTATTCTCAAGGGCTTGGACTTCAGATTGTCAAGTCCTCCTCCTTGCTTGTTACTGCATATTCTGATGCAGACTGGGCAGGGTGTGCTGATGATAGGAGGCCTACTGGTGGTTTTGCTGTGTTTTCCAGGATCTAATCTTGTGCCATGGAGCGCAAGAAAGCAAGCTACTGTTTCAAGGTCGAGTACAGAGGCTGGATATAAGTCGTTGGCAAATGCTACAACTGAAGTGATGTGGATACAAACATTACTTTATGAGCTTGGAATTAAAGCTCCAAAAGCTGCACGGTTATGGTGTGAGAATATTAGTGCAACTTATCTTTCCGCAAATCCTGTTTTTCATGCACGAACAAAACACATTGAGGTGGACTTTCATTTTGTCAGAGAGAGTAGCTCGAAAGCTACTTGAAATTCGGTTTATTCCCATAGGGGATCAACTTGCGGATGGGTTTACTAAGCCTCTGACCGAGAGAAGACTAGACGAGTTCAAATACAATCTCAACCTTGGCAAGGCTTGAGGTTTAGATTGAGGGGGGTGTTAGAATTATTGTATAGGAGATAGGAGAGGTTGTTTAACTTGTATCTCAATTCTATCTCTTCTTCTCCCTTATCTCTTGTAACGACCTCCTGGTCGATCTCCTATATACAATGTGGCCCAAGACAAAGGGTTCTACGCTTCCCAAACTATTTCACACTATACTCAGAATCCAAGGGTGGGATAGATTGGGAACTCCTCCTATACGACGCTTATTGCATCCAACTCCTATACGATGACGTTACTCGTTCTATGGGCGATCTGGCAATAGAGGAATGCTTGCACATTCAGAGATGCCCTTCCTTGTCAGGCCAACACACTTGCAGCCATCAAAAGAGATGTGCAACAACCCGCTCCTCCTCCACGAAGACGCCAAGCTGGCTGAGTTCTGCCTAACTTTAATTTATTGTTTATTGTTGCGCGTATAGGATATGATGGACAAGCCAGATACTGATGGCCCAACCATTAGCAAATTGAAGATCTTGTATCTTGGAGAATGGTTTGTCGCTAATTTCTTCCGGCCATCAGCTAATTTCCTTGAGCGCGCTCCTAATTTGGCCGCTCTTACTTTGGATCAGTGGAAGGTGAGCCCTGGCCTATATGCCATCTGTTGATTATTGATATAATTGCATTTATTGGCGCCATGGCTGAAGAGCTTACAAATAATTACCTTTGCTTTCATAGTTGTATCAAGAGAACATATCTGGTCAGGTGTCCACCTGGGAGAAACCTAATGACAACCTGAATCTAACATCTTCTCTATCCTCGCACCTTGAGATGTTGCGTCTCAGAATCTCGGAAGGCAGCACCACAGGAGAATTCAGCACACTCCATAGAGTGTTGAAGGAGAAGACAAATCCCAAGGACACAGAGGTGTCACGACCCGATCGAGAGGATTGAGAGGAGGAAAGGGGGATATGGATGAGGAGAGGAGAGCTAGGTTAGGTGAGAGCGAGAGAGACGAAGGCGAGGGGGGAGTAGTTCATTTCTTTTTCGATAGCCTCTCCCTCTAGTCGTTCCGTTACAAGTAGGCCACAGTTACCTTAGCACACACACCAACACTTGGCTTACCACACACGCATACACTTGGCGGTGGGTCCCAGCCCCCAGCTGGACGGTGACTTAGTTGTTGCAGGTGCGTATCGTCACTTGCACTGATCAGTCCGCTGCAGGCTGGTCTGCAGGCGTGACATTTGCCCCCTCTCGAGCAGCTCGATCTTCCTCTGCCCAAAGGAGCGCGTCGGGGTAGCGCTGATGTAGAACGTAGTAGTCTTCCTAGGTTGCTGTCGACGGCGGCATGGTGCTCCACTGCACCTGCACTTGGACGACTGGGGTGTCGCCCTTCTTCATCATGCGGCGATCCAGAATGGCGACCAGAACACGTTCCGCGGCCGTGAGGTCCGGTATATTTGGCAGCTCGGTGAAGACCGGAGTGTAGTCGGGGACGAACGGCTTGAGTTGCGAGACGTGGAAGACGGGGTGGATGTGGCTGTCGGCCGGCAACTTCAGGCAATACGTCAAAGTGCCCATGCGCTTCGTCATCGTGAAGAGGCCGAAGTACTTATATGCCAGCTTGCGACAAGGGCGGTTGGCGATGTTGGATTGGGCGTACGGCTGAAGCTTGAGGAGGACTTGCTCACCCACGTCGAAGGCGCGCTCGGTGCGGTGGCGATCTGCTTGTTTCTTGAAACGCGCCTGGGCGCGCGTGAGCTGGGCGCGCAGCAACTCCGTGTGCGTCGCCAAGTCGATCTCGTCGAGCGGCGCATCCACAGGCAGATTGGTATTGACCGCTGGCATGCCACCAAGGTTGGGCTCCCTGCCGTACAACGCCTTGAACGAGGAGCAGTTGAGCGAGGCGTGGTGCGATGAGTTGTACCAGAACTCTGTTGTGGAGAGCCACCGACGCCATTGCTTGGGTGTGTCGTGGACAGAGCACCGCAGGTACATCTCCAAGCACTGGTTGACGCACTCCGTCTGGGGGTGGTATCCCGTGGAGTACAGGAGCTTGGTGCCCGCGGCATTGAGGATCTCTCGCCACATGGCGCTGGTGAACAACTTGTCTTGGTCGGAGACGATGGAATGCGGCACACCGTGGAGGCGAATGATGTTGTCCCAGAAGGAACTGGTGACCTGAGCGACGTTGAAGGGGTGGCGGATGCTACCTCTAGAGCACTGCGTTGGTTTTCCCTTGAAGAGGAAAGGGTGATGCAGTAAAGCAGCGTAAGTATTTCCCTTAGTTTTTGAGAACCAAGGTATCAATCCAGTAGGAGACAACACGCGAGTTACCTCGTACCTACACAAACAAGTAAGAACCTCGCAACCAACGCGATAAAGGGGTTGTCAATCCCTTCGCGACCACTTGCAAGAGTGAGATCTGATAGAGATAATAATAATAAGATAGATATTCTTGGTATTTTTATGATATAGATTGAAAGTAAAGATTGCAAAATTAAATAGATTGGAAACTTGTATGATGGAGAATAGACCCGAGAGCGATAGGTTTCACTAGTGGCTTCTCTCAAGATAGCATAAGTATTACAGTGGGTGAACAAATTACTGTCGAGCAATTGATAGAGAAGAGAATAATTATGAGAATATCTAGGTATGATCATGTATATAGGCATCACATCCGTGAAAAGTAGACCGACTCCTGCCTGCATCTACTACTATTACTCCATACATCAACCGCTATCCAGCATGCACCTAGAGTATTAAGTTCATAAGAACAGAGTAACACCTTAAGCAAGATGACATGATGTAGAGGGATAAACTCATGCAATATGATGTAAACCCCATCTTTTTATCCTCGATGGCAACAATACAATACATGTCGTTTTCCTTTCTGTCACTGGGATCGAGCACCGCAAGATTGAACCCAAAGCTAAGCACTTCTCCCATTGCAAGAAAGACCAATCTAGTAGGCCAAACCAAACTGATAATTCGAAGAGACTTGCAGATATAAACCAATCATACATAAAAGAATTCGGAGAAGATTCAAATATTGTTCATAGACAGACTTGATCATAAACCACAATTCATCGGATCTCGACAAACACACCGCAAAAGAAGATTACATCGAATAGATCTCCAAGAGAATCGAGGAGAACATTGTATTGAGATCCAAAGAGAGAGAAGAAGCCATCTAGCTACTAGCTATGGACCCGAAGGTCTGAAGTAAACTTCTCACACATCATCGGAGGGGCCATGGAGTTGATGGAGAGGCCCTCCGTGATTAATGCCCCCTCCGACGGAGCTCCAAAAAAGGCCCCAAGATGGGATCTCTTGGGTATAGAAGGTTGCGGTGGTGGAAATAGGGTTTCGTCGTGCTCCTGGATGTTTGCGGGGTATATGGATATATATAGGAGGAAGAAGTAGGTCGGTGGAGCAACAAGGGTCCCACGAGGGTGGAGGGCGCGCCCAGAGGTGTGGGCGCGCCCCCTGCCTCGTGGCCTCCTCGATTATTTCTCGACGTCCACTCCAAGTCCCCTGGATCACGTTTGTTCCAAAAATAATGCTCCCGAAGGTTTCATTCCATTTGTACTCCGTTTGATATTCCTTTTCTGTGAAACACTAAAATAGGCAAAAACAGCAATTTGGGCTGGGCCTCTCGTTAATAGGTTAGTCCCAAAAATAATATAAAAGTGTAAAATAAAGCCCATTAACATCCAAAACAGATAATATAATAGCATGGAACAATCAAAAGTTATAGATACGTTGGAGACGTATCAAGCATCCCCAAGCTTAATCCCTGCTCGTCCTCGAGTAGGTAAATGATAAAAACAGAATTTTTGATGTGGAATGCTTCCTAACATATTTATCAATGTAATTTTTCTTTATTGTGGCATGAATGTTCAGATCCGAAAGATTCAAGATAAAAGTTTAATATTGACATAGAAATAATAATAATTCAAGCATACTAACTAAGCAATCATGTCTTCTCAAAATAACATGGCCAGAGAAAGTTATCCCTACAAAATCATATAGTCTGGCTATGCTCTATCTTCATCACACAAAATATTAAATCATGCACAACCCCGATGACAAGCCAAGCAATTGTTTCATACTTTTGATGTTCTCAAACTTTTTCAATCTTCACGCAATATATGAGCGCGAGCCATGGATATAGCACTATAGGTGGAATAGAATGGTGGTGTTGGAGAAGACAAAAAGGAGAAGATAGTCTCACATCAACTAGGCGTATCAATGGGCTATGGAGATGCCCATTAATAGATATCAATGTGAGTGAGTAGGGATTGCCATGCAATGGATGCACTAGAGCTATAAGTGTATGAAAGCTCAACAAAAGAAACTAAGTGGGTGTGCATCCAACTTGCTTGCTTACGAAGACCTAGGGTAATTTGAGGAAGCCCATCATTGGAATATACAAGCCAAGTTCTATAACGTAAAATTCCCACTAGTTTATGAAAGTGACAACATAGGAGACTCTCTATCATGAAGATCATGGTGCTACTTTGAAGCACAAGTGTGGAAAAGGATAGTAACATTGTCCCTTCTCTCTTTTTCTCTTATTTTTTTATTTGGGCCTTCTTTCTTTTTCTTTCTTTTTGCCTCTTTTTTTCGTCCAGAGTCTCATCCTGACTTGTGGGGGAATCATAGTCTCCATCATCCTTTCCTCACTGGGATGATCTAATAATGATGATCATCACACTTCTTTTTTACTTACAACTCAAGAATTGCAACTCAATACTTAGAAAAAAATACTCTATGTGAATGCCTCCGGTGGTGTACCGGGATATGCAATGAATCAAGAGTGACATGTATGAAATAATTATGAACGGTGGCTTTGCCACAAATACGATGTCAACTACATGATCATGCAAAGAAATATGACAATGATGAAGCGTGTCATAACAAACGGAACGGTGGAAAGTTGCATGGCAATATATCTCGGAATGGCTATGGAAATGCCATGATAGGTAGGTATGGTGGCTGTTTTGAGGAAGGTATATTATGGGTTTATGGTACCGGCGAAAGTTGCGCGGTACTAGAGAGGCTAGCAATGGTGGAAGGGTGAGGGT
Source organism: Triticum aestivum (assembly GCF_018294505.1). Classification (NCBI taxonomy): domain Eukaryota; kingdom Viridiplantae; phylum Streptophyta; class Magnoliopsida; order Poales; family Poaceae; genus Triticum; species Triticum aestivum. The sequence goes on from NC_057809.1 coordinate 173,609,395, forward strand.
GCGTATAATCCATGGACTCAACATTAGTCATAAATAACGCACATACTTATTGCAAAAATCTATTAGTTATCGAAACAAAGTACCACGTGCATGCTCCCAGGGGGATAGATTGGTAGGAAAAGACCATCGCTCGTCCCCGACCGCCACTCATAAGGAAGACAATCAATAAATAAATCATGCTCCGACTTCATCACATAACGGTTCACCATACGTGCATGCTACGGGAATCACAAACTTCAACACAAGTATTTCTCAAATTCACAACTACTCAACTAGCATGACTCTAATATCACCACCTCCATATCTCAAAACAACCATCAAGTATCAAACTTCTCTTAGTATTCAATGCACTTCTATGAAAGTTTTTATTATGCCTAAAAGAAAATTTCCATGTTGTTCTAAAGGACTCTCAAAATAATATAAGTGAATCATGAGAGATCAATTATTTCTATAAAATAAAACCACCACCATTCTCTAAAAGATATAAGTGAAGCCCTGGAGCAAAAACTATATAGCTCAAAAGATATAAGTGAAGCACATATAGTATTATAATAAATTCCAATTCATGTGTGTGTCTCTCGAAAGGTGTGTACAGCAAGTATGATTGTGGTAAACTAAATAGCAAAGACTCAAATCATACAAGACACTCCAAGAAAAACACATATCATGTGGTGAATAAAAATATAGCTCCAAGTAAGTTACCGATGAACGAAGACAAAAGATGGGATGCCTTCCGGGGCATCCCCAAGCTTTGGATTTTTGGTGTCCTTGGATTTACCTTGGGGTGCCTTGGGAATCCCCAAGCTTAGGCTCTTGCCACTCCTTGTTCCATAATCCATCAAATCTTTACCCAAAACTTGAAAACTTCACAACACAAAACTTAACAGAAAATCTCGTGAGCTCCGTTAGCGAAAGAAAAGAAAACACCACTTCAAGGTACTGTAATGAACTCATTCTTTATTTATATTGGTGTTAAACCTACTGTATTCCAACTTCTCTATGGTTTATAAACTCTATTACTAGCCATAGGTTCATCAAAATAAGCAAACAACACACGAAAAACAGAATCTGTCAAAAACAGAACAGTCTGTAGTAATCTGTAACTAACGCAAACTTCTGGAACCCCAAAAATTCTAAAATAAAATGCTGGACGTGAGGAATTTATCTATTAATCATCTTCAAAAATAATTGACTAAATATCACTCTACAATAAAAAATGGCAGCAATTCTCGTGAGCGCCAAAGTTTCTGTTTTTTACAGCAAGATCAAAAAGACTTTCCCCAAGTCTTCCCAACGGTTCTACTTGGCACAAACACTAATTAAACACAAAAAACACAACCAAAACAGAGGCTAGATAAATTATTTATTTAATAACAGAAAGGAAAAATATTGGGTTGTCTCCCAACAAGCGCTTTTTCTTTAAAGCCTTATAGCTAGGCATAAGATTTCAAGGATGCTCACATGAAAGACAAGAATTGAAGCACAAAGAGAGCATCATAAAACACGTGACAAACACATCTAAGTCTAACATACTTCCTATGCATAGGAATCTTATAGGTAAACAAATTATCAAGGCAAGCAAAAACTAGCATATGCAAGGAAGCGGAAAGAAACAATAGCAATCTCAACATAATGAGAGGTAATTTAGTAACATGAAAATTTCTACCACCATATTTTCCTCTCTCATAATAATTACATGTGGGAACATAAGCAAATTCAACAAAATAGCTATCACATAAAATATTTTCAACACGATCCACATGCATGCAAAGTTGACACTCTTCCAAAATAGTGGGATTAACATTAACTAAAGTCATGACCTTTCCAAACCCACTTTTATCAAAAACTTCATAAGATTGAACGTTATCCAAATATGTGGGATCTAAAGTCGACACTCTTCGAAACCCACTTTCAGTATTACTGAAAACACTATTATCAATCTCTTATTCATCATGGGGAGTAAATAAATTTTCAAGATCAAAAGAAGAATCACCCCAATCATGATCATTGCAACAAGTAGAGGACATAGAAAACTAGCATCCCCAAGCTTAGGGTTTTGCATATTATAAGCACAATTGACATTAATAGAATTTATACTATCATCATTGCAATCATGCTTTCTATTCAAATATCCATCGATTCACTCCATAAAGTACTTCATCACAATTTTTAGATTCATGAATTTCAAGCAAAACTTCATAAAGATAATCTTATGCACAAAACTCACTAGCAATTGGTTCATCATAATTGGATCTCTTAAAAAGATTAGCAAGCGGATGGGGAACCATAGATCTTAGATTCTCTATTTAGCAATAAATAAACAACTATTCCAAACAAACGAGCAAACAAGCCAAGTAAGACATCAAAGCAAATGGAAAGACGAACAGAAGAAGGGCGAATAAAATGCCAAGGGTGAAGTGGGGGAGAGGAAAACAAGAGGCAAATGGCAAATAATGTAATGCAAAGGGTAAGAGTTGTGATGGGTACTTGGTATGTCTTGACTTGGCGTAGATCTCCCCGGCAACGGCACCAGAAATCCTTCTTGCTACCTCTTGAGCACTGCGTTGGTTTCCCTTGAAGAGGAAAGGGTGATGCAGTAAAGCAGCGTAAGTATTTCCCTCAGTTTTTGAGAACCAAGGTATCAATCCAGTAGGATACCACGCACGAGTCACCTCGTACCTACACAAACAAGTAAGAACCTCGAAACCAACGCGATAAAGGAGTTGTCAATCCCTTCATGGCCACTTGCAAGAGTGAGATCTGATAGAGAGAATAATAATAAGATAAATATTTTTGGTATTTTTATGATATAGATTGAAAGTAAATATTGCAAAATAAAATAGATTGGAAACTTGTATGATGGAGAATAGACCCGGGGGCCATAGGTTTCACTAGTGGCTTCTCTCAAGATAGTATAAGTATTACGGTGGGTGAACAAATTACTATCGAGTAATTGATAGAAAAGTGAATAATTATGAGAATATCTAGGTATGATCATGTATATAGGCATCACGTCTGTGACAAGTAGACCGACTCCTACCTGCATCTACTACTATTACTCCACACATCGACCGCTATCCAGCATGCATCTAGAGTATTAAGTTCATAAGAACAGAGTAACGCCTTAAGCAAGATGACATGATGTAGAGGGATAAACTCATGCAATATTATGTAAACCCCATCTTTTTATCCTCGATGGCAACAATACAATATGTGTTGTTTTCCTTTTTGTCACTCGGATCGAGCACCACAAGATTGAATCCAAAGCTAAGCACTTCTCCCATTGCAAGAAAGATCAATCTAGTAGGCCAAACCAAACTGATAATTTGAAGAGACTTGCAAAGATAAACCAATCATACATAAAAGAATTCAGAGAAGATTCAAATATTGTTCATAGATAGACTTGATCATAAACCCATAATTCATCGGATCTCGACAAACACACCGCAAAAGGAGATTACATCGAATAGATCTCCAAGAGAATCGAGGAGAACTTTGTATTGAGATCCAAAGAGAGAGAAGAAGCCATCTACCTACTAGCTATGGACCCGAAGGTCTGAAGTAAACTACTCACACATCATCGGAGGGGCCATGGAGTTGATGTAGAGGCCCTCCATGATCAATGCCCCCTCCGGCAGAGCTCCAGAAAAGGCCCCAAGATGGGATCTCTTGGGTACAGAAGGTTGCGGCGGTGGAAATAGGGTTTCGTGGTGCTCGTGGATGTTTGAGGGGTATATCCATATATATATATAGAAGGAAGAAGTAGGTCGGTGGAGCAACGAGGGGGCCACGAGGGTGGAGGGCGTGCCCAGGGGGTGGGCGCGCCCCCCTGCCTCGTGGCCTCCTTGATTGTTTCTTGACGTCCACTCCAAGTCTCCTGGATCACATTTGTTCCAAAAATAGTGCTCCTGAAGGTTTCATTCCGTTTGGAATCCGTTTGATATTCCTTTTCTACGAAACACTGAAATAGGCAAAAAACAACAATTTGGGCTGGGCCTCCGGTTAATAGGTTAGTCCAAAAAATAATATAAAAGTGTAAAATAAAGCCCATTAACATCCAAAATAGAAAATATAATAGCATGGAACAATCAAAAATTATAGATACGTTGGAGACATATTAGCGGAGAGGGACGAAGTGGGCGTACTTGGCGAGTCGGTCGACGATGACCATGATCGCGTCGTAGCCATCAGACTTGGGCAGTCCTTCAACGAAGTCCATGGTGATCTCCTGCCATGGCTCCTATGGAATTGGGAGCGGCTGCAGCTTGCCGGCCGAATGTGTTTGTTCGTGCTTCACGTGCTGCCAGATGCTGCATTGCCTGACGAAATATTCGACAATGCGTTTTAGGCCGGTCCAAGCGAAGAGCTTGCGCACCCGGTGGTAGGTGGCGGTGGCGCCGGAGTGTCCCCCGACCGTGCTGTGGTGCAGCGCGGCGATGAGCTTCGTCTGGAGCGTGGTGTTGGCGCTGATCCATAGCCGTCCCCGCTGCCTGATCACACCTTGCTGCAGGGTGCGGCCCTGGTCGTCGGTGGCGCAGAGCGCGAGCTTGGTGAGTAGTTCTTGCGCATCGGTGTCCGTCTCGTAGGAATTGGCCACCTCCTGCAGCCATTGCGGCTGGCACATGGATAGCGCGTCCAGCGTCAGCAAATGCCCCATGCCGGAGAGCGCATCGGCCGCGCCATTGTCGGTGCCTTTCTTGTAGCGGAACGTGAACTGCAACCCCACCATTTTGGACATTGCTTTGCGCTGGAGATCCGTGATGAGTTGTTGATCCCCCAAAGAACACAAGCTCTTGTGGTCGGTGAGGATCTCGAATGGAGCGCTCTGGAGATACGATCGCCACTTGTCGATGGCCATCATGACCACCAGAAACTCCTTCTCGTATGCCGACAGCTTCTAGTTGCGCACCCCCAGGGCCTTGCTTAGGTACGCGATGGGGTGCCCGTCTTGGACCAAGACCGCGCCCACGCCGGTGTCGCAAGCGTCCGTCTCAATGGCGAACGGGCGCTTGAAGTCCGGGAATGCGAGCATGGGCATGCTCACCATGGCCTGCTTGATCATCTCGAATGCCGACTGTGCCTTGTCGTCCCAGAGAAACCACTTCTTTGTGAGCAAGCACGTGAGCGGCTTCGTGATGATGCCGTAATGTGGGACAAACTTGCGGTAGTAGCCTGTCAGGCCGAGGAAGCCGCGGAGCTCGGTGGGTGTGGTGGGCATGGGCCAAGCGCTCATGGCACTTGTCTTGCTCGCGTCGGTGGCGACGCCGTCCTTGGAGATGACGTGCCCCAGGTACTCGATCTTCTGTTGCACGAACGAGCACTTTGAAGCCTTCGTGTACAGCTGGTGTTCGCGGAGCAGGTTGAGGACGATGCGCAGGTGTTGTTCGTGTTCCTGGAGATCGAAGCTAAAGACCAGGATGTCATCCAGGAAGATGATGATAAACTTACGGACATGGCAGCCGAACACCGAGTTCATGAGGCACTGGAACATGGCCGGCGCATTGCAGAGGCCGAACGACATCACTCTGAAGTGATAATGCCCGTGGTGCGTTTTGAATGCAATTTTCTCCTCGTCCTCCTTGCGCATGCGAATCTAATGATAGCCCGCACGTAGATTGATCTTGGAAAAGTAGGCTGCACCTCCCAGTTCGGCGAGCAGTTCGTCGACCACGGGTAGCCGAAATTTGTTCTTGACCATAGCGGTGTTCAGACGCCGGAAATCGACGCAAAATCGCCAGCTGCCGTCCTTTTACTTGACCAGAAGTATTGGTGCGGCATACGGGCTCAGGTTGTGGGCGATCACTCCGGACTGCAACATCTCCTAAACTTGCTTCTCGATCTCATCTTTTTGGCTTGGGGAGTAGTGGTACAGCCTTGTGTTAATTGGATCAGTGCCTGGCTCTAGGTTGATGGCATGATCATACTGTCCCTTGGGCAGAAGGGTTTTAGGTTCAGAGAACACATCCTCATATTTAGATAAGAGTTTCTGAATATTAATAAGGACCGGTTCAGGTTCAAGTTTTTCCACTGTTTCCACTATAACTAAAGCTGCAGTCTAGATGTCATTTGCAACTTCCATTCGATGAAGTTCGTAAGCATCAAGCTCGGCAATGGGAGGCAAATCAGTGGTGCGCACCCCCTGCAGGTGTACTGGCTTGCCCTCAGTTTCAAATGCGATGGTTTTGTCTTGCCAGTGGCAGTTCATGGGACTGTGAGCTAATAACCAATCGATGTCGAGCACTCCATCATATGCATCTAGTGGAAGGATGCGCAAATCCGTATGGAAGGTGTGTCCAGGTACATCCCACTCTAATCCACGCACAATTTGAGTGCACCGAAGTCGTTGCCCATTTTCCACGCGAACTGAAACTAGGGGCAGGTGTTCTGTCTGAACTTTCAAGCGAGAGAGAAAAGTTTCGCTGATGAAACTATGTGTGCTCCCAGAATCCACCAAGAGAAACATGATTTGGTCGCCAACTTGAGCGCAAAGACGAATTGTGGATGGTATTTCTTCCTCAGAGATCGCTTGCTGCGATAAGGAGCAACATTCTGGTTCTTGACTTGCAGGTTCATCAAGCAGTTGTAGGGCATGGACTGTGTCGCCGGAGAGGATCTCGCCAAAGTCGCCCACCTCAATCATCAGGATCTGGCCGGTGCGCTTGCACTGATGTTCTCTAGAGTACTTGTCCCCGCAGCGAAAACAGAGGTCGTTTGCTCTTCTGAATTTGCGCAGCTGGTGCTCCCGAGCATAGTCATCTCCCCCTTGCCGTGGCGCGGCTGCGGCACATGCTTGAACCGTGGTTGCTGGTGGTGCAGGTGGTGGTGGTCGCCCCACTGGTGTGATACGCGGTCGCATTGTGTGCTGCTTCTCCAGTTCTTCTTCCTGAATACGAGCAAACACAGCGACACGGGTGATGCTGGTTGGTGCTTGCAATAGAACACCGAGACACAACTCGTCTTCGAGACCGGTCAGGAACTGTGATATAAAGAATTTGGAGCTCAAGGTTGGGTCCAGGGCTAGCAGATGGTACATTGTTGTTTCAAATTGCTGGCGATATTCCTGAACACTTCCTGTCTACCGTAACTGCACAAAGTGGTGCATCTGAACTTCAAATTCCTTTGGACTGAATTCCTCTTGTACTGCAGCTCTGAATTACTGCCAAGTGACCCCTGGATGCGTCTATCGATAGGCCTGGAGCCACATTGTAGCCAGGCCGTCCATGTATAGTGCCGCGGTGGTGACCCAGCTGTGCTGTGGCACTCGGTACAGCTCGAAGTAGGTGGTCCAGCGATCCAGCCAGATGCGAGGGGCGTTGCCATCAAACCGCGAAAAATCATGCTTAGGTGGCTTGATGTAGTGGTCGTCGTGGCGATCTAGCTCCAAGGACGAGGGTGACCGCGCGGTGTGCAACAATGGTATGTGGTTGACGAGGCGGGCGAACGGTAGCTGGGCCGCGCCATCTGTGTAGAGGGGTAGTGGCGGAGGACGAATCGGTGGAGGTGGTGGCGGATGTGGTGGAGGATGCGCGGAGGAGTCTGGGTGGCTTTGATGCCCGATGGAGAAGCGCCTCCGGAGATGGTCGCCGCGGGGTCGACGGTCGGCACAGCCTTGCGGGCCTCGTCCACGTTAGTTTGTGTGAGGTCGATCTGCTTGGATAGGAGCTTGATCTCGGCGGAGACTTGGTCATTGTAGGCGATCTGTGCCTGGTGACGCTCGTTAGTGGTCTTCTGATTTGCATCGAGACGGCGGATGACGGACTCGAGCAAGCTCCGCAACTTGTCCGTGGTCTCTGACATGGTGTTGAGCATTCGGCGGGTCTGCGCCGAGGGCTTGGATGGTGGTGTCGTGATTTTATGCTAGATCGGATCGAATCCAGGTAGGATTTTGTGCGAGCTTGCCGGAGCGGCGCGCACCTGATCGGTGGATGTTACCGATCGATCTCGAGCAGACGGTGGTGGTGGGGAAATTTTTTTGGCTCTGAATACCAAATTGTCACAACCCGATCGAGAGGATTGAGAGGAGGAAAGGGGGATCGGGATGAGGAGAGGAGAGCTGGGTTAGGTGAGAGCGAGAGAGACAAAGGCGAGGGGGGAGTAGTTCATTTCTTTTTGATAGCCTCTCCCTCCGGTCATTCCGTTACAAGTAGGCCACAGTTGGCTTAGCACACACGCCAACACTTGGCTTAGCACACACGCATACACTTGGCGGTGGGTCCCAGCCCCTAGCTAGAGGGTGACTTAGTTGTTGCAAGTGCGGATCGTCACTTACACTGATCAGTCCGCTGCAAGCTGGTCTGCAGGTGTGACAAGAGGTCGTCTAGTTTTAGTCTTTTCATGTGGTCATTTCTTCTCGAGTGATATTCTTAATTTTTCCATTTCAGAGTTTGCAAATGTGTTCTATACTGTGGTACTCTCCTATGCTATTTTAACATGGTGATCGTGGACTCTTGACGGGTTCTTTTTTCTGCTGCAATTGACATTGTTACCTCAAATTGTCGATGAGATGAATGGGTAATAGATCCTTGACTTTTCTAGGCATTGCTATGACCCTGTACTTAGGGTATCATTGGTATCCATCAGGATGGGTTAATTGTGTCATGGTTATAGGCATATGCGTATAATTTGTGCCACCTTTGAGTGAACAAACATATTTATTTACATAAATAAATGCAGTTGCAAAAGAGATGGACTACAAAACATTTGAAAGTTGTAGGAATGCGTTCTTTGTACCTTTTTGTTTTAGGAGAAAGCTAGCTTTATTAATATCAAACAACGCTTACATCATCTGCTAAAGGTTTAGAAATAAAAAGCAGGAGATGCGTCCAACCATAAGTTTGATGGATCAACACGACCATTTTACGCTACCACATGAGCTACCATATTATAATCATGATTGCAATGCTCTAAAACAACCTTCCCGAAACCAACTAAAAGTAACCGGCATTCATATTTGTATCTTGGTTATATCCAATAGAGAACACACCTCAAGACACTGAGAATTAAATGGCACTTGACATTAAAAACATACTGTAAATGGCAATAAAAAAATGTCTGTTTTCTTACTTTGAGGTAAAATAAAAGCAAATTATGTGAATAGTGGCTCACCCTGTTCTTCTGTTTGGATTCCTTTTGGAACAAACTTTAATTGATTTTCCATGTAAAATTTAACGACATACTCCCTCATTCATAAATAAAGTGTGCATAAGAACTTTCAAAAGTCAAACTCCATAAACTTTGACTACCTTTGTAGAGGAAAATATCTACATCTATGATATTAAATAAATACCATTAGAGGCATCATTAAACATATATTTATATTATGTTTATTTGGTATTATTTTTGTTGATACTTTTCTCACCAAACTTGGTCAAATTACACAAGGTTTGACTTTTGGAAAATCTCATGCGCAGTACATTTTGAAATAGAGGGGATAATAAATTGTACCGAACATGTCATACAATATGCCCGGTCATCTATTGTTGGTACTTTGCGGTATTTGTCTCTTTAGCTTGCAATGCGTCACTATTATATTCCCCTTCTCAACCTTTTTGGCCTCCCGCTTGCTTTACTCCTTGAAGGTTAACCTCTCTCACCCCTCTTCCACCATTGCTTCTCTCCATCAAGATTGATGGAGGTGGGGGAGCACTTCACATCACTTTCCTTTGGTTGGATAGTCCCGCCTGGCTAGATAAGATGATCATCGTGTTCCAGCTAGTTTCAGTATATGTTTTTTGTTTACGGAGTAAAACAAGAAAAATGCGGGTGGCGGTGGAAAAATATCAGTCAACATCAGCAGAGAACATATTTTGTGACACCAAGGCCAATGACAGGTACCAACATTAGAACACAATTGGTTATGGAGAAATTGTTGGAAATATGAGCAATTTATCAAATGATTTTATTAACAGAAATACTAGGTAAAGCATCACTAGTACGACAGTGATAAAACAAGTCATGCGATTTATATAAGAGAAGGTAAACAACATCTTCATATATGAACTGTGACTAAACACATCTAGAGCAGACAGTATAGCAAGTTGAATATATGAAACAGAGTCTATCATATCTTGGGCAAACACTAGAACAAGGAACTGTAGCAGGACCTCTAATAGAAAGAGGAAGAACACGTACGAGACAGCAGCAGCAGAAGCGCTGGACTTGGGGTCGGTGTCCTCGCCAGCCATGTCGTCGAGGAGGTTGTCGATGTCCGGGAAGAAGTCGTCGTCAGGGAAGTAGTCGTCGGAGTCCAGGGTGTCAGTGACGAAGAAGTCAGTAGTCGCGCGAAGCGCTCCCCAAAAACCTTGTCACCCTTCTCCCGTACAGGACTCATAAGGTGCGGTTTCGGAGGCCTACTGAGGGAGTCCTGGATTAGGGGGTCTCCGGACAGCAGGACTATCTCCATTGGCCAGACTGTTAGACTATGAAGATACAAGATTGAAGACTTCGTCTCGTGTCCAGATGGGACTCTACTTGGCATGGAAGGCAAGCTAGGCAATACGAATATGGAAATCTCCTCCTTTGTAACCGACCTTGTGTAACCCTAACCCTCTCTGGTGTCTATATAAACCGAAGGGTTTTAGTCCGTAGGACAACAATCACAACATACAATCATACCATAGGCTAGCTTCTAGGGTTTAGCCTCTCTGATCTCATGGTAGATCTACTCTTGTACTACACATATCTTCAATATTAATCAAGCTGGACGTAGGGTTTTACCTCCATCAAGAGGGCCCGAACCTGGGTAAAACATCGTGTCCCCTGCCTCCTGTTACCATCCGGCCTAGACGCACGGTTCGGGACCCCCTACCCGAGATCCGCCGGTTTTGACACCGACATTGGTGCTTTCATTGGGAGTTCCTATGTGCCGTCGCCGTTAGGCTTGATGGCTCCTACTATCATCGATAGCGATACGGTCCAGGGTGAGACTTTTCTCCCCGGACAGATCTTCGTATTCGGCGGCTTTGCACTGCGGGCTAATTCGCTTGGCCATCTAGAGCAGATTGAAAGCTACACCCCTGGCCATCAGGTCAGATTTGGAAGTTTGAATTACATGGCCAACATCCGCGGGGACTTGATCTTCGACGGATTCGAGCCACAACCGGGCGCGCCGCACTGTCGCAATGGGTATGACCTAGCTCTACGACCGGACGGTACCCCAGAGGCCGCGCCCGCATCAGCTCCGACCCTTAGCTCGGAGCCAACTACGCCAATCGAGGACGGGTGGCTAGACACCGCCTCAGGGGCTGCAGTCTCGACGGCGATCGAGCCAAACACCAGCATAATCCTCTGCACAGCCCGTGACTCCAAGGTGCCGGACTCTCTTCCGGACCCCGAACCATCCGCGCCCATGCCAATCGAATCCGATTGGGCGCCGATCATGGAATTCACCGCCGCGGATATCTTTCAGCACTCGCCCTTCGGCGACATTCTGAAGTCACTAAGGTCTATCTCTTTGTCAGGAGAGCCCTGGGCAGATTATGTCCAACAGGATTGGGATGCGGACGACGAAGAAATTCGACGCCCACCCACCACCCACTTTGTAGCCACTGTCGATGATCTAACCGACATACTCGACTTCGACTCCGAAGACATCAACGATATGGACGACGATGTAGGAGACGAACTTGAACCAGCACCTATAGGGCACTGGAAAGCCACCTCGTCGTATGACATATACATGGTGGATACACCCAATGAAGGCAATGGCGACGAGATAGCGGAGGATGACCCCTCCAAGAAGCAACCCAAGCGCCGACGTCAGCGGTGCCTCTCTAAGTCCCGCCAAAGCAAAAGTGGTGATACCGGCACAGGAGATAATAACACTCCGGATAGCGCCGAAGACAACAACAATCCCCTCCAGCAAGATTTAGAGCAGGAGGATGAAGGAGCCAGCTCTCCTGAGAGAGCGGCTGGCGGAGAGGAGGAGGATGACAATTACATGCCCCCTCTGAAGACGAGGCAAGCCTCGGCGATGATGAATTCGCCGTACCAGAGGATCCCGTCGAACAAGAGCGCTTCAAGCGCAGGCTTAGGGCCACGGCAAATAGCCTGAAGAAAAAGCAGCAGCAACTTCAAGCTGATCAAGATCCGCTAGCTGACAAATGGACTTAAGTCCTCGTGGCCGAGGAATATAAACTCGAGCGTCCCTCCAAGAGTTACCCAAGGTGCAGGTTACTACCCCGACTGGAGGAAGAAGGGTATGATACGGCTGTTCGGCCACCTCGTGGCCGCGATAGAGAGGCATTCCAGCCAAAAGCTCAGCCCCCACCCCAACGCCATTCAAATAAAAGGCATGGGGAGATACGCCAGACCTGCGAGACATATTGGAGGACAAGGCAAAGCATTCAAGATCGATCTACGGATCACGAGGGCGCACCAATCTGTGAGACAATAAATGTCATGCCGGATACAGTAAAAGCAAATCCGGTCGGGCCGAACACAGCGGGCAAGACCCATTCGAGATGCGTCGCGACATAGCCCAATACAGAGGCGCCGCACACCCCTTATGCTTCACAGACGAAGTAATGGAACATCAATTCCCAGAAGGTTTCAAACCCGTAAATATTGAATCATATGACGGCACAACAGATCCCGCGGTATGGATTGAGGATTTCCTCCTCCGCATCCACATGGCCCGTGATGATGACTTACACGCCATCAATTACCTCCCACTAAAGCTCAAAGGACCAGCGCGGCATTGGCTTAACAGCTTGCCAGCAGACTCCATTAGCTATTGGGAAGATCTGGAAGCCGCATTCCTCGATAACTTTCAGGGCACTTATGTGCGACCACCAGATGCCGATGACTTGATCCACATAATTCATCAGCCAGAAGAGTCGGCCAGGCAATTCTGGACTCGGTTCCTTACAAAGAAAAATCAAATCGTTGACTATCCGGATGCGGAGGCCTTAGCGGCTTTCAAGCACAACATCTGAGACGAGTGGCTAGCCCTGCACCTTGGTCAGGAAAAGCCGAAATCTATGGCAGCCCTCACGATGCTCATGACCCGCTTTTGTGCGGGAGAAGACAGCTGGCTGGCTCGCAGTAATAACATATCAAAGAACCATGGTACCTCAGATACCAAGGATGACAATAGCAGGTCACGTCGCAACAAGCATAAGCGCCGCATTAACAGCAAAAGTACTGAGGATACGGCAGTCAATGCCGGATTCAAAGGCTCTAAATCCGGTCAGCAGAAAAAGCCATTCAAACAAAGTACGCCGGGTCCGTCCAGCTTGGACCGTATACTCGATTGCTCGTGTCAAATACATGGCACCCCAGACAAGACAGCCAATCACACCAACAGGGATTGTTGGGTGTTCAAGCAGGCCGGCAAGTTAATTGCCGAAAACAAGGACAAGGGGCCGCATAGCGATGACGAGGAAGAACCCCGACAGCCGCACACTGGAGGACAGAAGAGGTTTCCCCCGCAAGTGCAGACGGTGAACATGATATACGCAACCCACATCCCCAAGAGGGAGCGGAAGCGTGCGCTCAGGGATGTATATGCGTTGGAGCCAATCGCCCCAAAGTTCAACCCTTGGTCCTCCTGTCCGATCACCTTCGATCGCAGGGACCACCCCACTAGTATCCGTCATGGCGGATTCGCCGCACTGGTCCTAGACCCAATCATCGACGGATTTCACCTCACTCGAGTCCTTATGGACGGCGGCAGCCGCCTGAACCCGCTTTATCAGGACACAGTGTGCAAAATGGGTATAGACCCCTCAAGGATCAAACCCACAAAAACGACCTTTAAGGGTGACATTCCAGACGTAGAGGCCCACTGCACAGGCTCAATTACACTGGAAGTGGTCTTCAGATCCCCGGATAACTTCCGAAGCGAAGAGTTAGTCTTCGATATAGTCCCGTTCCGCAGTGGTTATCACGCGCTGCTCAGACGAACCGCATTTGCCAGATTCAATGCGGTACCACATTATGCATACCTCAAGCTCAAGATGCCAGGACCTCGCGGAGTTATTATAGTCAATGGAAACACAGAGCGCTCTCTCCGAACAGAGGAGCACACCGCGGTCCTTGCAGCAGAAGCGCAAAGCATCCTCTCAAGGCAACCTACCAGTTCGGCGTTTCAAAGCCCGGACACCTTCAAGCGCGCTCGGGGCAATCGCCAAATAGACCGCCTGGCGCAATCTGAGCTCGCGTAACAATATGACGGCCACCCCAATCCCAGCCCAACAGTGATATTCATGTCTCGCGTACATAATTACGCATTAAAAATACCATGGGCACAGGTGGGGAGGGGGGGCACAACTGCGGCACGCCCCAAAACGCGGCCTAAACCACACTAGGGGCTTCCCGTTTGGTTATTTTTCTTTTTCTTTCAGGACTTTAATCTCTGGAAACGCTGTCCGGCAGCTCTATTGCCGAACATATGACACAACAACCTAGGAGGCAGACAACTACCTTATACAACGGAATTCCCAGGTTGATTATAGATTTCATATCATTCCTCAGCTCGCCCTTGGAAGGGACATAGTCCTACTCTTTTGCTTATTGCACTATCTGTATCACTCTGCTTTATTGCAATTTTTAATAAACAATGCATGACATTACGACTATTATTGCATTTTTGTTATATATATATATATATATATCTATGTGTTCATTAATGACGCCTTGCAATCGTACACTCTAGTATGGCCAATGCACCAGGGGCTTACGTACCCACAATATGGTGTGAAAAGTCCGAACACTTTCACAAGTGCGGCACCCCGAACTTATAGCATTATATGCATTAGCTCTGAATCATGTCTTTGGTTAAATGTTGGGTTTGCCTGACTCCTATGTTTTGGTACCTTACGTTCCGCTCTATCGGCTAAGGTAGCGCTAGGAGAACTACTACGATTGTTCCCCGGTTCTGCCGGGTTGAGGACCTCAGTAGAGAAAGCTAAAACTGACTGTCATGATAAGGCGAGAGACTGGTCGCTGTTTGGCGAGGTTTTTCGAGTCCCTAAACACTTATGCCGCTTAGGGCGACGGGCCGGCTCTGTCCGGCTTACAGGCGTGTATCACACCTCGAATTCGGCCTTCCGAATACCAGGGGATTCGCCAAATTTTTAAATTATAGAATTCTATGGCTAAGTGAGAGTGATAAAGCATTATTAGTCCGGTTGCCTTGTTCGTTGTGCTGAGCACCTCCCTCGAAGGACCCAAACATGGGAACAAGAGTGCTCAGGTTTATCTCGAACACCCTAGCACTTGTGGCATGGGGGCAGAAGCCGAGGACTAGCCATCTCTCAGATTGGATAAACAGCCAAACAGAAGGTAATATTTTAAATTCACACAAGCATTGCATAGCGACTACGATACAAGTTTTCATACATACAGGACAAAACGAGCAAGTCTCACTCAAATATTACATTTTGTGAACACTCATCCACGATAAGACAGGCGCCCGACAGAACACCCTCGTAGTACATCTCGGGGTGGCGGTGCTCCTTGCCCTCCGGTGGCCCCTCCTTGATCAGCTTCACGGCGTCTAGCTTGACCCACTGCGTTTTTACACGGGTGAAAGCCTGGTGTGCACCTTCAATGCAGACGGATCACTTGACGACCTCCAGCCGTGGGCAGGCATCCACAAGCCGCCTCACCAGGCCGAAGAAGCTGTTCGGAAGGGCGTCGCCAGGCCACAACCGGACTATGAAGCCCTTCATGGCCTGATCGGCCGCCTTATGTAGCTCGACCATCTGCTTCAGCTGGTCTCTCATTGGCACCGGATGTTCGGCCTCAGCATACTGAGACCAGAACAGCTTCTTCGTCGAGCTCCCATCCTCGGCCTGGTAAAATTGTGCGGCATCGGACACACTGCAGGGCAAATCTGCGAATGCTCCTGAAGAGCTCCGGATCCGGGTAAGTAATCGATAATTTACTTTTACATGCTTGCTTTGCATATAGAAAGCCTTAGCCGCCGCTATCTTCTTCATCGCGTCGATCTCCTGAAGGGCCTTCTGGGCCTCGGACTTGGCACTCTTCGCGCTCTCACGGGCCGCGGCAAGCTCAGACTCTCGCGTGTTCAAGTCAAGCTCCAACGCCTTGTGCTTCGTCACAAGAGCCTGGAGCTCTTGCTGCACCTCGCCCACTCGAGCCTCGTGCCTCTCTCACTCGGTGCGCTCCTTGGCCGCTGTCTCTTCGGCCTTGGTCAGCGCTTGCTTCAGGGTCGCCACCTCGGCCGTGGCCCCTGGCAAAACATAGAATGATCCTGTCATTCTGCAATCGCGTCCTTTCTTATATATGCATATATCTATAGACGGGGTATTACTTACCCTCGTTCTCCTCGAGCTGCCTCTTGACAAGGCCGAGCTCTTTCTTGGACCCATCGAGGTCCTGCTTGAGTACGACGACCTCCGCAGTTAGTGCGGCGGACGCCAGCAGAGAAGCCTGCATATGCATATTGACATACTTATATTAGACTCCTGCGATATTATTTGATCCTCTGTTCGGCTTTTCTTTGCGAACACCGAACAAAGCATCAGGGGCTACTGTCTATGCGGTAATACTTCTACTACGTTTTAAAACACTTACCTAGAAGCCTATTAGAAGGCTAGTACAGGCTTCAGTTAATCCGCTCTTGGCGGACTGAACCTTCTAGATCACCGCACTCATGATGGTGCGATGCTCCTCCTCGATGGAAGCACCACGAAGCGCTTCCAACAGATTGTCCGGCGCCTCTGGATGGACAGAGGTCACCGACACAGGCGTCTCACCCCTCTTAGAAGGAGACAGCCTGCCCGAGCCCGGAACCGCAGGAGGTTCCGGCGCGGTGTTTGGCTAAGGGCCGAACTCGGAGCTCTCAGGGGCCCCGTCCCCTCTGCTCCCGGAGTCCGGAAGGTCGCCTTGAGGCGCCTCCGGGACTGTCCCCCTTGATCCGGTGCCTCTTGAGACAACACCTGGTGTCGTCAGCAGAATGAGGGGAGGTGGCAGTCGGGATTGGATCTCTATCCATGTCCGACGAACCCAAGGAGCCGTCCGATGATACCTCGATATTGGCTCATGGCGTCCTGCGTAATTATGTTCGGCCAAAGATGACCATAGAAGCATGTTAGTTCCATTTTACCACCTCTAGTCCGGGTTAGTTCCATTTTACCACCTCTAGTCATAACTCTAACAACATTATCATTATCCTTACTATTCAATTCATTGAGCAAATCATTTTGAGCTTTAAGTACTTGTTCTACTTGAGTGGTAACCATAGAAGCATGTTTACTAATAAATTTAAGTTCACCTTTGACATTGGCCATATAATCACCCAAGTGTTCAAGCATATCTGAATTGTATTTCAATTGTCTACCAAAATAAGCATTAAAATCTTCTTGCTTAGCCATAAATTTATCGAACTCATCTAAGCATGGGCTAGCAAACTTAGTAAATGGGATTTCACCTTTATCATATCTATAGAGAGAATTTACCTTTACTACCTGTGCCGGGTTATTAAGACCATGAGTTTCTTCAATAGGTAATGGATTAAGATCATATGTTTCTTCAATAGTCGGTAAATTAAGACCATGCATTTCTTCAATAGGAGGCAAATTCTTAACATCTTCAGCTTTAATACCTTTTTCTTTCATAGATTTCTTTGCCTCTTGCATATCTTCAGGACTGAGAAATAGAATACCGCTTTTCTTCGGAGTTGGTTTAGGAATAGGCTCAGGAATTGGTTCCGGAGGTGTCTAATTATTTTCATTTGTCATCATATTATTCAATAGAATTTTAGCTTCATCCGGTGTTCTTTCCCTGAAAACAGAACTAGCACAACTATCCAGGTAATCTCTGGAAGCATCGGTTAGTCCATTATAAAAGATATCAAGTATTTCATTTTTCTTAAGATGATGATCAGGCAAAGAATTAAGTAATTGGATAAGCCTCCCCCAAGCTTGTGGGAGACTATCTTCTTCAATTTGCACAAAATTATATATATCCCTCAAAGCAGCTTGTTTCTTATGAGCAGGGAAATATTTAGGAGAGAAGTAATAAATCATATCTTGGGGACTATGCACACAACTAGGATCAAGAGAATCAAACCATATCTTAGCATCACCCTTTAATGAGAACAAAAATATTTTAAGGATATAAAAGTAGCGAGTTCTCTCATCAGTATTGAACATGGTAGCTATTTCATCTAATTTAGTAAGATGTGCCACAACAGTTTCAGATTCATAACCATGAAAAGGATCAGATTCAACCAAAGTAATTATATCAGGATCAACAGAGAATTCATAATCCTTATCAGTAGCACAGATAGGTGAAGTAACAAAAGCAGGATCAGGCTTCATCCTAGCATTTAGAGATTGCTTATTCCATTTAGCTAATAACCTCTTAAGTTCGTATCTATCTTTGCAAGCTAAAATAGCTAAAGAGGCTTCTTGATCAAAAAGATAACCCTCAGGAATAACAAGTGATTCTTCATCATCACTTTCATCAGTATTATCAGATTCAGTATTTTCAATCTCTCTAGCCCTAGCAAGTTGTTCATCCAGAAATTCACTAGGTGGCACAGTAGTATCAAGCATAGATGTAGTTTCATCATAAGTATCATGTATAGCAGAAGTGGCATCATCAATAACATGCGATATATCAGAACGAATAGAAGAAGCAGTTTTAGGTGTCGCAAGCTTACTCAAAACAGAAGGTGAATCAAGTGTAGAGCTAGATGGCAGTTCCTTACCTCCCCTCGTAGTTGAGGGATAAATCTTGGTTCTTGGATCTTTCAAGTTCTTCATAATGATAAGCAGATATAAATCCCAAGTGACTCAAGGAATAGAGCTATGCTCCCCGGCAACGGCGCCAGAAAATAGTCTTGATAACCCACAAGTATAGGGGATCGCAACAGTTTTCGAGGGTAAAGTATTCAACCCAAATTTATTGATTGGACACAAGGGGAGCCAAAGAATACTCTTGAGTATTAGCAGCTGAGTTGTCAATTCAACCACACCTGGAAACTTAGTATCTGCAGCAAAGTAATATGATAGTAGTGGTAACGGTAGCAAAAGGTAATAATAGTTTAAGTAATGTTTTTGGTATTTTGTAGTGATGATAGCAATAGCAACGGGAAAGTAAATAAGCGAAGAACAATGTATGGAAAGCTCGTAGGCAATGGATTAGTGATGGAGAATTATGCCGGATGCGGTTCATCATGTAACAGTGATAACCTAGGGTGACACAGAACTAGCTCCAGTTCATTGATATAATGTAGGCATGTATTCCAAACATAGTCATACGTGCTTATGGAAAAGAACTTGCATGACAGCTTTTGTCCTACCCTCCCGTGGCAGCGGGGTCCTTACGGAAACTAAGGGATATTCAGGCCTCCTTTTAATAGAGTACCAGAACAAAGCATTATCACATAGTGAATACATGAACTCCTCAAACTACGGTCATCACCGGTAGGTATCCCGATTATTGTCACTTCGGGGTTAACGGATCATAACACATAATAGGTGACTATAGACTTGCAAGATAGGATCAAGAACACTCATATATTGATGAAAACATAATAGGTTCAGATCTGAAATCATGGCACTCGGGCCCTAGTGACAAGCATTAAGCATAGCAAAGTGATAGCAACACAATCTCAGAACATAGTGGATACTAGGGATCAAACCCTAACAAAACTAACTCGATTACATGATAGATCCCATCCAACCCATCACCGTCCAGCAGGCCTGCGATGGAATTACTCATGCATGGCAGTGAGCATCATGAAATTGGTGATGGAGGATGGTTGATGATGACGATGGCGACGGATTCCCCTCTCCGGAGCCCCGAACGGACTCTAGATCAGCCCTCCCAAGAGGTTTTAGGGCTTGGCGGTGGCTCCATATTGTAAAACGCGATGAATTCTTCTCTCTATTTTTTTCTCCCCGGAAGCGGTTATATAGAGTTGGAGTTGGAGTCAGGAGGTCTCCAGGGGGCCCACGAGGTATGGGGCGCGCCCTAGGGGGGGCGCCCCCCACCCTCGTGGCAAGGGTGTGGGCCCCCTGGTCTTCATCTTTGGCGAGGATTTTTTATTATTTATTGTAAGATATTCTGTGGAGTTTCAGGTCATTCCGAGAACTTTTGTTTTCTGCACACAAAACAACATCATGGCAATTCTGCTGAAAACAGCGTCAGTCCGGGTTAGTTCCATTCAAATCATACAAGTTAGAGTCCAAAACAAGGGCAAAAGTGTTTGGGAAAGTAGATACGACGGAGACGTATCACCCCCAAGAGGGGAATCCTACTAGGACTCCAAGTCCTAGTAGGTTTCCACCAAAAGGGAGAGAGGGGGAAGGAAGGAGAGGGAGAGGGAGAAGGAAAGGGGGGCGCAACCCCCCTTCCTTGTCCAATTCAGACTCAAGGGGGAGGGGGCGCGCGGCCTGCGTGGCCACCCCTCTCTCTCTCCACTAAGGCCCATCGAGGCCCATTAGTTCCCCCGGGGGTTCCGATAACCCTCCGGCACTCCGGTTTTATCCGAAACTTCTATGGAACACTTCCGGTGTCCGAATATAGTCGTCCAATATACCAATCTTTATGTCTCGACCATTTCTAGACTCCTCGTATTGTCCATGATCACATCTGGGACTCCGAACAACCTTCGGTACATCAAAACACATAAACTCATAATAAAACTGTCATCGTAACGTTAAGCGTGCAGACCCTATGGGTTCAAGAACTATGTAGACATGACCGAGACACATCTCCGGTCAATAACCAATAGCGGAACCTGGATGGTCATATTGGCACCTTCAGAGACACCTGTAGAGCACCTTTATAATCACCTAGTTATGTTGTGACGTTTGGTAGCACACAAAGTGTTCCTTTGGTAAACGGGAGTTGCATAATCTCGTAGTCATAGGAACATGTATAAGTCATGAAGAAAGCAATAGCAACATACTAAACGATCAAGTGCTATGCTAACGGAATGGGTCAAGTCAATCACATCATTCTCTAATGATGTGACCCCGTTAATCAAATGACAACTCATGTCTATGGCTAGGAAACTTAACCATCTTTGATTCAACGAGCTAGTCAAGTAGAGGCATACTAGTGACAATCTGTTTGTCTATGTATTCACACATGTATTATGTTTCTGGTTAATACAATTCTAGCATGAATAATAAACATTTATCATGAAATAAGGAAATAAATAATAACTTTATTATTGCCTCTAGGGCATATTTTCTTCAGTCCCGACTGTCAGGCACTTCCTTGCATGCGAAGATGTAGCTGGTAGGTCCCAGCAGTCAGGGGGAAAACATTTTTTCGCGAAATACGGTTGCCCATCCGGTGGGTCCCTGCTGTCAGGTGGAGGAATCATTATTTTCCTCATAATAAGGAGGCACTTCCTTGCTGCGGCCGTGGACCCAGTTGTCAGCCTCTCCATGTACAGTCCACGTCCGATGGAAGCCGTTCCTTGACCATGTTGACCACGCCGCGCCGAGAGCACCAGGGCGGTGGATGATGGCAAGGCCTAGGAAGGGGATGACGCAAAGCCAGGGAAGACGCGACAGTGGATGCACACGCGTTAAGGAGTATGATGGTTCACTGGTTCGCTGCGGTGTGAGGTTGCGGTCGCTGCAGAATAACAGGGGGTGTGGGTGAGTAGAGGGATGGCCTGGCCAGCGGTGGGAGTAGTAGGGGGCGGTGAGGCCTCCGCGACATCGCAGCCGGCCACGGGAAGCAGGAGCATGAGGCACGACCGGCGCTAGTTTGGGCGGCTGGAGCAAGAAGACCAGAGGTTGAAGAAGCACTACGGCCGTTGGATGGACATCGTACGGTCACTAGAGATAGAATCATGCATATTGACTAAGTTGACAAAGCCCTCCGTCCCCGTCAACTTAGTAGGCCCACAAGTCAGCCTCCTACTATACTGGATCCCAGGTAGAAGGGGGAGTATTCATTTTTTATGTGCGTAATAAGGAGGCACTTCCTTGCGTGCGAAGATATAGCTGGTGGGTCCGAGCTGTCAGCGGTGGTAACGTTTTTTTCGTGAAATACAGAGGCCCTTTCGGTGGGTCCCAGATGTCAGGTAGAGGAATCATTATTTTGTGCGTAATAAGGAGGCATTTCCTTGTGTGCGGCCGTGGACCCAGCTGTCAGCCTCTCCACGTACAGTCCACTTCAGATGCATGTCGGCCGTTAACCACGTTGACCAGGCCGTGCCGAGAGCACCAGGGCGGTGGACGACGGCAAGGCCTAGGAAGGGAACGACACGGAGCCAGGGAAGACTCGGCAGTTGTTTCCCACGCGGAGGGGAGTACGACTGTACGAGGGTTTACTGGTTCGTCTGCTGTCGCCGGAGAATAACAGCAAGTGTGGGTGAGTAGAGGGATGGCTAGGCCAGCGATGGGAGTACAATGGGGCGGTGAGGCTTACGCGGCAGCACAGCCGGCCGCGGGGAGGAGGGAGCAGGCGGTCTCGCCGGCGCTTGTTTGAGCGGCTGGATCAGGAAGAGCAGAGATTGAAGAAGCACAACGGACGTTGGATGGACATCCAACATTCACTGCTTGTGCGTCAACCTTTTTTTAGGAAAGCTTCAAATCCGTGGAAAACATCATACAACCCATCTGCCATTATTTTTAATAATTTACAGCCCATTTGCTAATTCTTAAGGTTTTTTTGGAGCCCATATTCTTTTTGTTAGCATTACAGCCCATATTGTGGCCACGGTTAAAAAATTATATAAAATTTTGCATATTTCGGTGCGCTCCGAACTGTTTTTAATCCCGAAATTTCGAGTCACATTCAAACTGATTTTAAAAATAAATGTATACCAATATAAGATCCAACAAATCGTCCACACATAAAAATCAATGCAATTTAAAATCTTGAAATGAAAAAAAAGAAATTTGAAACTAATTGCCGGTTTGATGTGTTTTAAAAATATACAGCCCATTTCTCATTACTGATAAGCCATTTTCTCGGCCAGCCGAATGAAGCTTTCCTCGTCTTGAAAGATTTGCAGCCCAACAGGCCTGACAAAGCGACTTACTTGGCAAATCAAAAAAAACTGGGCTGTGGCCATGGACCCAGCTATGGCCATGGACCTAGCTGTCAGCCTCTCCATGTACAGTACTCTTCCGATGTAAGTCGGTCGTTTAACACATTGACCACGCCGCGCCGAGAGCACCAAGGCAGTGGATGACGGCGAGGCCTAGGAAGGGGACGACATGGAGCCGGGGAAGATGCGGTAGTGGATGCCAACGCGGAGAGGAGTACGAGGGTTCACTGGTTCGGCTGCGGTGTGAGGCTGTCGTCGCCCCAGAATAACAGGGGGTGTGGGTGAGTAGAGGGATGGCCTGGCCAGCGGTGGGAGTAGTAGGGGGCGGTGAGGCCTCCACGGCATCGCAGCCGGCCATGGGAGGCAGGAGAACGAGGCACGACCGGTGTTGGTTTGGGCGGCTGGAGCAAGAAGACCAGAGGTTGAAGAAGCACTACGACCGTTGGATGGACATCGTACGGTCACTGGAGCTAGAATCGTTCATATTGACTAAGTTGACAAAGCCCTCCATCCTCGTCAACTTAGTTGGCCCACAAGTCAGCCTCCCACTATTGTGGGTCCTAGCTAGCAGGGGGGTATTCATTTTTTGTCCGTCATAAGGAGGCACTTCCTTGCTTGCGAAGATATAGCTGGTGGGTCCGACCTGTCAGCAGTGGGAATGTTTTTTTCATAAAATACAGAGGCCCTACCGGTGGGTCCCATGTTAGGACCCCGATTCTAAGTCACACCGATCTAGCCTGTAACACCTCATATCACTTTGCGTCCTCACGCACGGTATTCCCACGGGTGTCGCCTTACCATGGCCCAGGACCGTTTGCGCCTTTTGGCTCACGTATATGATAGTGTCGCTAGCATCCATATGACAGAGAACCCAGGCCGACATGACTAGTCGTGAACCCAAGGTGGCACTAACTTAGGGGGACAGGCATACATGAATCAACATCGAGCATGTCGGTCAGCAGCGTGCGAATCCGGGCTGTAGCACTGGGCTAACAGGACTCCGGGAACCCGGGCTGTAGCAGGCTAGGCAGGACTCCGGATGTCACCGCGTGACATTTCCCCGAAGGGACAGACACAGGAATGAAGTGAATCACATGCCAGCCAGTCAAGTGTTCCGGAGCAGTAGTGCTGGGCTAGCAGGACTCCGGTGAACCGGGCTGTAGCGGACTACTATGGCTCATGGAAGCACAAGACTACATTTCCCCATAAGAGAGGCTACCAAGGATAAACAACTAGGTTGTCGGATCCCACACATACCAAGCATTTCAATCATACACACAATATGCTCGATATGTGTAAATACAACATGGCATCACAACATAACTCTACGACTCAAGTATTTATTCATTAGGCTCCGAGGAGCGAGATATTACAAACATGGGTCTCACGACCCAACATTCAGAGCATACAAGTCAAAGCACATGCGGAAGCTTAACATGTCTGAGTACAGACATCTACAAATGAAAACGGCTGAGAAGCCTGACTATCTACAAGACCCTCCCAAGGTACAAGATCGTAGCTGAGGTAACGAGCTAAACGTCGAAGTCCAAGCGGAACTACTAGCGGGACTGAAGTCTCTCTGCAAAACATAAATTAAGCAAACGTGAGTACAAATGTACCCAGCAAGACTTACATCAGAACTAACTACATATGCATTGGTATCAACAAAGGGGGTGTGGAGTTTAACTGCAGCAGGCCAGCTTTGACTCGGTGGCTATCCTAAACTACGACTGCAAGTAACTCTTTGAGGTGGCGCACACGAGTCCACAAATTCACCATACCAATACACCACTATGGATCCGCTCCCGTCTCCCTGCGAGAACGCCATCCATAGCACTCACACTTATCTTGCGCATTTCAAAGTATCCACTTTCGCTTGTCTATGAACTATGCAAGGGGTCCAAGTTTCCATATCCGAGGAATCCGGCTATTCGAATAGATAATGATAACCCTGCAGGGGTGTACTTCTTCACACACGCTCTCGCCACTTATCGCCCTGTACACATCATGTACCTCGGCAACCTTCAAGCGGATACCGGGCGAGGGAGTCGGCCACGATCTGACTAACCAACAAGTCTCTAGTCCAGGTTTATCGCCTATTCGGGTTCCATCCACAAGAAGATCCGGCCGGGGTGTCGCTCACGGCCCCAAACGATGTGTGCGGGTTCTCAAGCCCACCATCCGGGTGCCACTTGGTACACCGTGCCATTGTGCCTAGTCTTTCCCAAGCCCACCTCTACCGGGGGCCACTTGGTAGACTACTAACACTACCTACGAACACCAAAAACTAGTTGCAACTCCTGGACAGAGATCGAGTTGATTAATAAGCTGAGAGGGGCCGAGTTACCGGAACCCAATGTGTGGTAGTAACTGTTCATGGATCAAAAACACAGAACTCAGTTCCTGAGGACGGCTGCAATGAGACAACCCACCATGTACTCCTACATGGCCTCTCACTGCTACCTTTACCAAATCGTGTTCACACACTTAGCTCACACACAGTAGGACATGTTTAACACCATTCCAAATCATCCCCGATGAATCAGACCTGACTCAACTCTAAGCAGTAGCAGGCATGACAAACAACATGAATGAGTAGGCACATCAAGGCTCAAGCAACTCCTACTCATGCTAGTGGGTTTCATCTATTTACTGTGGCAATGACAGGTCATGCAGAGGAAAGGGTTCAGCTACCGCAGCATGTAACAGTTGAATCGCTGTTGTCCTAATGCAGTAAAAGAGAGCAGGAGCGAGAGAGTGGGATCATATCGGAATGAACAAGGGGGTTTTTGCTTGCCTGGCACTTCTGAAGATAACATTGAGTCTTCATCAGTGTCAACGATCACAGCGTCGAAGCAGCGTCTACCGAGAGGGGACAATTACCGGCAAACAAGGAAGAGCACATCAATGCAATGCACAATATGATGCATGATCATGGCATGACAATATGTTGTGATTTGAGCTAATGCGACTAGTAACAGAAAGGTTTTGGGTTGATTTGAACTCAAGGTTCAAATTCAAATTCAAACTATGAATTCAAATAGTGCATTATCATGTTTTTGACTAAAAAGTGAGGTTAACTTGCTCAAACATGCATGAAAATGCCATAAACAGATTCCTTGGATTTTTCTAATAATTTTTCATATATAAAACTTTTCATTTGGAGTTATAGATTATTTTCTATGATTTTTCAAAGTTTTGGATATTTTCTGGAATTTCCAAATCATTTAGAATTAGAAATAATCCAGGAAAATGATTACTGCGTCATCAATGCGTCATGCTGACATCAGCTAGTCAACAGCGTCAGCCCAGGTCAAACCTGGCCAGTGGAGCCCACTGGTCAGTGACACAGGACCGGTTAGAGTCGCTGACATGTGGGCCTGGTCAACGGCCGCGTCAGCAGGTCAATTCTGACGCGTGGGTCCTGCTGGTTTAATTAAGTAATCTAATTATTTTTGTTGTCCAGAAAACTAACAAAGCGGGTCCCACTGTCAGTGTCTAGTGTTAAACTAAACAGGGTGGTTAGTGGCTAATTAAGCCGGACACGTCAGCCCACCGGAGTTAGTCACCGGTGACCTCTGGCCACGGCGGAAACACACCGGGAGGCCACGGGAGCGGCGGAGAAAGGCACCAGGAGGTAGCCCGTGCGTGCGCGCATCCACGGAAGCAGGCGGCTGGGTGCGGGGGCGCCGGAGCTCGTCGGAAACAAGTCCGTGGCGGTGGTGGTTCTTGGCCAGGACGGGAACGGCGGCTTCGGCAGCCAAACGAGAACGGGAACTAGGGGGAGAAACAGAGGAGCTCACGGGGGACTCGCAGAGAAGCCCAGCATGCTCGGGGAAGCGTCGAAGGCAACGGATTGACGATGGCGATCTCGGGCGCCCGTTGGTGTAGATGATGACGATAGCGTCGCTGCGGTGCTTCCCGGATTGATTGGCTCGGTGGGGGTGACGAGGACGACGGCGCGGAGCTCATAGCACGTCGGAGGGGCGTGTGGAGGCCGGTGGCCGCACGAATGGTGGACGGCGGCGACGGGCTCCGCTCGGGCGCGAGTGAGGAAGCAGAGGAGAGGGCGGGAGAGCCAGAGAGCGAGGGGAAGGGGAGGGGAGGCGTCGGGCTTCTCCGTGGCGTGAGGGGGAGGCAGAAGGTGGCAAGCAGGAGGTGGCCGCGTTCGGCTGCGCGCTCGCCACGCACCTTCTTGTCCTTCTGGCAGAAGGTGGAAGAAGCAGGCAGCGTTGGCTGGGCTGGGCCAGCCAATTGGGTCGTCAGGTGGCCTGGCCAGGTGGGCTGCTAGGTAAGTGGCCTAGGTGAGTCCTTCTCTCTCTCTTTCTAATTCTGTTTCTGTTTTCTATTTATTTTGATCTGTTTTGAATTAGTAAAATACTAACTCATTTTGTAAAATCCTGACAAAAATTGTGGGCACTATTTGAATTATTTCCAAAAGCCCCCAATTGTTTTCAGAAGTATTGAAGCATTTAAAATATTTATAGGCATTAAATGCTCCAATTCAAATACAATATGATTTAGCCCAAAAATCCATAAATGTCCAAGAAATATGCTCATCATTTTTGGCAGAGGTTTTCACCTCTATCATAAATCATGAACATTTTCAATGACATTTCGGGTTCTTTGAAAAAGATTTTATTTAAACTTATTTGAATTCTTTCTGGTGCTAGGGTTTGATCGATCCCCATTTCAGCTTTATAAAAATTTAAACATGATGACATGAATGCTTATGAAACTAATTGCAATCAACTCTAGGGCTGTGACAACTCACCCCCACTAACAAGGATCTCGTCCCGAGATTCAAGACATGAGGTAAGAAGACAGAGGGGACACAAATCTTCATGATCCAATTGCCCTTCTCGGAGATGTTGATTCATTGCATCACCTTGATCTCGACGTCTTGCTTTGAGAACTACAACTAACATGACAATGAGAGGAAAGGGAAAACTCTAGAAGGATTGATCTTATCGAAGATCGAACAACTCAGGATCAACTCGTGGAGCGAGACGCTTGAAACAACTCTCGAGCTGAGACACGAAGCATACATCGATAGGAATGGAGTGAAACACATGACAAAGGTTCACTAGGTAGGCAACAATTCCACACCTAAGAGGGTGGTGGTCGGTTGCCAACGTAGCGAGGAATTGAGTTGCCATGACACCAAAACGAGACATCTTGGAGGAGGGTGACCCGTAGAATCATCCCTTAAGTGGCAAAAAGAATTACTTTTGATCCAGAGATCAATAAAATTCTCTATACCAGCCTAGGGAAATCTTGAGCAATCATTTGGCGGAGTAAGTAGGGATGGCATACCGAGAGTAGAATGGATGATGTGGACTACCTTGTTGAAGACAACACAATGGATGATTTTTGCTTATCATCGGAAATGGAAGGGACCCATGGTAAGTCCACTTTTGAAGATAATCCTGAACAACAACTACTGAGGTGCAAGCTGGGAACAAAATGCAAATGTTGGGAATGATTCTGGTAACTGGGGAAGAACTCAACAGTCGAGAGTGAGTCCATTGTTTGAAAAGGTTATAACATAACCGAGGAAACTAGAAGCAAATCCCAGTTAACGCCAATGGTAAAACCTAGTGCTTGCGCGTGCTCTCAAGAACTTGAGCATCTCCATATTCATCAAGGTTTTACCAATATCCGTGTCAAGGATCCTGGCAACACAACATACCACCATGATGAATGGTGATGGATGATGCAGATGCAAAGGAAGATAACACTTTCTTAGATTTCACCTTAGCGAGGCCAAGGGAACAAAATCTGGATGATCGACCGAGAGACATATAGCACTCCGCTTCTAATGTTCTCCTTGATGTGCTAGTGTATCCCATTCATAGATATGGTTTGATATATAGAACATCAAGTAAAAGGTCAGACTTCGGGAGCACAAGAATCCGTAAGGATTAACTATGGAGGTAAATCCTACGAAATCCTCATGGGGAGGTGGCCAACTTTCTTCAATCGAGATACTACAATAATAGGTCTTCCGGCTGGATGTGTTGGCCACGACATCCACTTTACCGGTTATCGAGAGACCAATATTATAGTTCTTGGAAAATGCTCCAACCATCATATCTGCCTGAGATTCAGATCTGGTTGGTGTCAGGATATTCCAGACTCATCAAGTCTAGAGAGAAAAAAGAAAGTTTGCAACACAAGTCGACGAGATGACGTTGCAGGATTCTCGGGAAATGGACTACGGTGGTAAGCTCCAAAACATGAGCTGGTTCTGCTACAAACATGTGAACACACTGTCCCAGACAAGCATGACCACGTAGTAGTCTTATAATGAAACACTACCGAGTTCAGGTGGGGAACCATCATCGAGGATATCGAGGTCTTGTGCATTACCATGGATTAGCACTTAACTCCTTCTCCTAGAACAAATCAGTCAGTGGCTTGGTGTGCTAGGGACACATATGGACTGGAGGTAATTAATCTACCAAACCATAGAATACTTCGCACGTATGCATAACTAACTTGGGATGGTACCAGAGGAAACAAAACAATCTTTCTCGAACTTATGGCGGCAACTTGCTCCAAATGCACATGAATTTGAGGAAGTCACTTCTTCCATCCAAGCATAAGCTTCATGAACGGAACACGAAGGCATTGCTTACAAAGTTTCCAATGCTAGGTTGATGTTCAACATGAATCATGGGGGAGACAAAATGTTGCTGATGGGTTCAACAGCAACTCATCGGAATTTCCATATCACTGGACTTCCACCATCATGTGAACACGGCGATAGCATTGATCAAGACCCAAAGGATGTAATGGTGTATGCTCGAGGAACCAACCACGAGTAAGACAACATTACGCACATCGTTGGTTCTGATTTGACTTGACGATAGCCCATACTCAAATCAAAGTTTTGACAAGGCAATAGATCCAACAACTGATCACGAGGACCAATCGACGGAGATATCATCTTCCTTCAACACACACACAAAAGATATCCCGTGACACGAACTAAGTCAGACAAGCTTTTATCCTCCAACTCTCCAAGTTGTTGTTTAGCTTAATCAACTAGCTCAGGGGTATCCAACACAAATTCTTGGAGAATGGGTGGTTTGGAGGAAAACCAGCATGATCACGAACTCAACATAGCGGTCAGGTGTCAACCTGGTAATACTTCCGAGAAGATATTCGGAACATCACAAACCACCGATATGTTACTATGCTCGAGAACAATCTTGCTTTCGAGGCAAGATGATATGATCCAATAAGAAAGGGGTTGAAAATCCTAACTCATTGATCGAAGAGTGCACCAGAAATAAGGACTAGGTAGCACGATCAACCTTAGGGTGATGATTCAATAATCAGCACACTAAGAATGATATTAATGTCCATTAACTACTAAGCAGCGGAGTTGCTAGGAGTATTTATTTCACACATCATAGTTCACTTGCCGGCATTCCGGTTGCGACAACACGGGACCGAGGAATGAAAAATGATGGCAAGAAGTATCACTGCATCAAGAATTCATAAGAGATGGTGCAATTCTCATGATATTCTTGACATAAAGTGGGTAATACTTCAGGGTAGAACAGACTCAAAAGCTTGATTGCATTTGATCTGCGGAATACAACTGCTTTGACCCAATCTTAGAAATGGATGAGGTACTGGAGTTTGTTTCTCCTAGTCATTCTGGAATAGAATGGCTTGACGGACCACAAGAGTAAAAGGCACCGATAAACACGAATGCACACATACTCTTGACTATCAACTGATAGGCTAAGGTCGGAATACAACTAAAGGGGGACAACTCAAGGAATATATTAACTTTCTGAGTTGTGGATGCATAGGTTAGTATGTCGAACAAGTTCAACATATTTCTTCCGGATAACCCATGCTAAGAGGTAGGACTGGCAGAGTCACAATTATGAATGGAGAACTCCTCAGGAGTGCTCTAATGGTGATCTTTTGGTTCAAAGAACTTCTGCCTTAATGGTTCATGGTATTTGGAAGAAGGAAATACCATGGACCTCGAGGACTATCGCAAAGGTTACTAATATCCTAAAGGAACTAGCAGCAATATCAACACGAAGTGAACAGAGTGATTCTTGGGTCAAGAACACAGGAGTAGAATACCTACTACTAAATGGCATCACAGGATGCTTTCAAGAATGATGGCCAGAATCATCACACGGGGAACACAAAACATAGCTAGATTACTAGGTAATCTTCTGAGACACCTAGGGCCATAATACTAACTCCAACATACATATCAAGGCAACGGAGTACCTCAACAGACCGATTAGTGTGCTTAATCTGGCCCAAAGGAACATCGAGAACGGAAAGAAGGGATTTGCAAATGCATCGGACTATTTAGAAACCTGGGATGACTCGGACAGCATAACGGCTGTAATTGCTCAAAAATAGTTGAGACATCTTGCAAAATAGTGGCATAACCACTCAACGTCACAATATCAAGGTTCTGAGACCAATTATGAACACACGGAAGTAGTAGAAACTGAACTAAGGCTTGAATCCATCAATCCTATAAGTCTCTATCATAGTAACTCGTCATCCTGATAGATAGATGAGAAGGCCTAGTTCTTAATCCCCGTAGAAAGATAAGGATGACTCAGATCAGAAGGTCATGAGGATAAGGAGTAAAAAGAGCCTTACGTTCCCTTCCACAATCAATTCCCTTATATAACTAAAGCATTTCTAGACACGACTTCGACCAGAATGGCTTGGTAATCCTACAGGCAGTCAGGCTCGGATACCAAAGCTGTCAGGACCCCGATTCTAAGTCACACCGATCTAGCCTGTAACACCTCATATCACTTTGCGTCCTCACGCACGGTATTCCCACGGGTGTCGCCTTACCATGGCCCGGGACCGTTTGCGCCTTTTGGCTCACGTATATGATAGTGTCGCTAGCATCCATATGACAGAGAACCCGGGCCGACATGACTAGTCATGAACCCAAGGTGGCACTAACTTACGGGGACAGGCATACATGAATCAGCATCGAGCATGCCGGTCATCAGCATGCGAATCCGGGCTGTAGCACTGGGCTAACAGGACTCCGGGAACCCGGGCTGTAGCAGGCCAGGCAGGACTCCGGATGTCACCGCGTGACATTTCCCCGAAGGGACAGACACAGGAACGAAGTGAATCACATGCCGGCCAGTCAAGTGTTCCGGAGCAGTAGTGCTGGGCTAGCAGGACTCCGGTGAACCGGGCTGTAGCGGACTACTATGGCTCATGGAAGCACAAGACTACATTTCCCCATAAGAGAGGCTACCAAGGATAAACAACTAGGTTGTCGGATCCCACACATACCAAGCATTTCAATCATACACACAATATGCTCGATATGTGTAAATACAACATGGCATCACAACATAACTCTACGACTCAAGTATTTATTCATTAGGCTCCGAGGAGCGAGATATTACAAACATGGGTCTCACGACCCAACATTCAGAGCATACAAGTCAAAGCACATGCGGAAGCTTAACATGTCTGAGTACAGACATCTACAAATGAAAAAGGCTGAGAAGCCTGACTATCTACAAGACCCTCCCAAGGTACAAGATCGTAGCTGAGGTAACGAGCTAAACGTCGAAGTCCAAGCGGAACTACTAGCGGGACTGAAGTCTCTCTGCAAAACATAAATTAAGCAAACGTGAGTACAAATGTACCCACCAAGACTTACATCAGAACTAACTACATATGCATCGGTATCAACAAAGGGGGTGGTGGAGTTTAACTGCAGCAGGCCAGCTTTGACTCGGTGGCTATCCTGAACTACGACTGCAAGTAACTCTTTGAGGTGGCGCACACGAGTCCACAAATTCACCATACCAATACACCACTATGGATCCGCTCCCGTCTCCCTGCGAGAACGCCATCCATAGCACTCACACTTATCTTGCGCATTTTAAAGTATCCACTTTCGCTTGTCTATGAACTATGCAAGGGGTCCAAGTTTCCATATCCGAGGAATCCGGCTATTCGAATAGATAATGATAACCCTGCAGGGGTGTACTTCTTCACACACGCTCTCGCCACTTATCGCCCTGTACACGTCATGTACCTCGGCAACCTTCAAGCGGAAACCGGGCGAGGGAGTCGGCCACGACCTGACTAACCAACAAGTCTCTAGTCCAGGTTTATCGCCTATTCGGGTTCCATCCGCAAGGAGATCCGGCCGGGGTGTCGCTCACGGCCCCAAACGATGTGTGCAGGGTTCCCAAGCCCACCATCCGGGTGCCACTTGGTACACCGTGCCACTGTGCCTAGTCTGTCCCAAGCCCACCTGTACCGGGTGCCACTTGGTAGACTACTAACACTACCTACAAACACCAGAAACTAGTTGCAACTCCTGGACAGAGATCGAGTTGATTAATAAGCTGAGAGGGGCCGAGTTACCGGAACCCAATGTGTGGTAGTAACTGTTCATGGATCACAAACACAGAACTCAGTTCCTGAGGACGGCTGCAATGAGACAACCCACCATGTACTCCTACATGGCCTCTCACCGCTACCTTTACCAAATCGTGTTCACACACTTAGCTCTCAACAGTAGGACATGTTCACCACATTCCAATTCATCCCCGATGAATCAGACCTGACTCAACTCTAAGCAGTAGCAGGCATGACAAACAAGCATGAATGAGTAGGCACAACAAGGCTCAAACAACTCCTACTCATGCTAGTGGGTTTCATCTATTTACTGTGGCAATGACAGGTCATGCAGAGGAAAGGTTCAACTACCGCAGCATGTAACAGTTGAATCGTGTTGTCCTAATGCAGTAAAAGAGAGCAGGAGCGAGAGAGTGGGATTGTATCGGAATGAACAAGGGGGTTTTGCTTGCCTGGCACTTCTGAAGATAACATTGAGTCTTCATCAGTGTCAACGATCACAGCGTCGGAGCAGCGTCTACCGAGAGGGGACAATTACCGGCAAACAAGGAAGAGCACAATCAATGCAATGCACAATATGATGCATGATCATGGCATGACAATATGTTGTGATTTGAGCTAATGCAACTAGTAACAGAAAGGTTTTGGGTTGATTTGAACTCAAGGTTCAAATTCAAATTCAAACTATGAATTCAAATAGTGCATTATCATGTTTTGGACTAAACAGTGAGGTTAACTTGCTCAAACATGCGTGAAAACGCCATAAACAGATTCCTTGGATTTTTCTGATAATTTTTCATATATAAAACTTTTCATTTGGAGTTATAGATTATTTTCTATGATTTTTCAAAGTTTTGGATATTTTCTGGAATTTCCAAATCATTTAGAATTAGAAATAATCCAGGAAAATGATTACTGCGTCATCAATGCGTCATGCTGACATCAGCTAGTCAACAGCGTCAGCCCAGGTCAAACCTGACCAGTGGAGCCCACTGGTCAGTGACACAGGACCGGTTAGAGTCGCTGACATGTGGGCCTGGTCAACGGCCACGTCAGCAGGTCAATTCTGACGCGTGGGTCCCGCTGGTTTAATTAAGTAATCTAATTATTTTGTTGTCCAGAAAACTAACAAAGTGGGTCCCACTGTCAATGTCTAGTGTTAAACTAAACAGGGTGGTTAGTGGCTAATTAAGCCGGACACGTCAGCCCACCGGAGTTAGTCGCCGGTGACCTCTGGCCACGACGGAAACACACCGGGAGGCCACGGGAGCAGCGGAGAAAGGCACCAGGAGGTAGCTCGTGCGTGCGCGCATCCACAGAAGCAGGCGGCTGGGTGCGGGGGCGCCGGAGCTCGTCGGAAACAAGTCCGTGGCGGCGGTGGTTCTTGGCCAGGACGGAAACGACGGCTTCGGCGGCCAAACAAGCACGAGAACTAGGGGGAGAAACAGAGGAGCTCACGGAGGACTCGCAGAGAAGCCCAGCATGCTCGGGGAAGCGTCGAAGGCAACGGATTGACGATGGCAATCTCGGGCGCCCATCGGTGTAGATGATGACGATAGCGTCACTGCGGTGCTTCCCGGATTGATTGGCTCGGTGGGGGTGACGAGGACGACGGCGCGGAGCTCATAGCACGTCGGAGGGGCGTGTGGAGGCCGGTGGCCACGCGAATGGTGGACGGCAGCGACGGGCTCCGCTCGGGCGTGAGTGAGGAAGCAGAGGAGAGGGCGGGAGAGCCAGAGAGCGAGGGGAAGGGGAGGGGAGGCGTCGGGCTTCTCCGTGGCGTGAGGGGGAGGCAGAAGGTGGCAAGCAGGAGGTGGCCGCGTTCGGCTGCGCGCTCGCCACGCACCTGCTTCTCCTTCTGGCAGAAGGTGGAAGAAGCAGGCAGCGCTGGCTGGGGTGGGCCAGCCAACTGGGCCATCAGGTGGCCTGGCCAGGTGGGCTGCTAGGTAAGTGGCCCAGGTGAGTCCTTCTCTCTCTCTCTCTTTCTAATTCTGTTTCTGTTTTCTATTTATTTTGATCTGTTTTGAATTTGTAAAAATACTAACTCATTTTGTAAAATCCTGACAAAAATTGTGGGCACTATTTGAATTATTTCCAAAAGCCCCCAATTGTTTTCAGAAGTATTGAAGCATTTAAAATATTTATAGGCATTAAATGCTCCAATTCAAATACAATATGATTTAACCCAAAAATCCATAAATGTCCAAGAAATATGCTCATCATTTTTGGCAGAGGTTTTCACCTCTATCATAAATCATGAACATTTTCAATGACATTTCGGGTTCTTTGAAAAAGATTTTATTTAAACCTATTTGAATTCTTTCTGGTGCTAGGGTTTGATCGATCCCCATTTCAGCTTTATAAAAATTAAACATGATGACATGAATGCTTATGAAACTAATTGCAATCAACTCTAGGGCTGTGACATCCCAGCTTTCAGGTGGAGGCATCATTACTTTGCACGTAATAAGGAGGCATTTCCTTGCGTGCAACCATGGACCCAACTGTCAGCCTCTCCACGCAGAGTCTACTTCCGATGGTGTCGTTCATTGACCACGTTGACCACTCCGCGCCGAGCGCATGGGTCCGCTGGTTATAGGAAGAAAATGCTGGGAGAAAGAAGACTGGTCGCTATCTTTGCCTAAGAATAATATCGACTGAATGTAACGACACTATCATAGGAAATAATATCCTCTTGTTAAATCATGAATTTAGAGAACTGGTGCATGACCATTTAGCTTTATTTATTTATTTACTTATTTATGTTTAGGGGACCATGAGCATGTACCTGGGTCGGATTCATGTGAGATCCTCCCTTCCAGTTAATTATGGGCTTCTCTATTGGGCCTTCATCAGTGGGCTGCATGTTATCAACAAGTGGAAAATGTGTTACGTACGAAAAATAGTATGCGCTATATACGGTACGGGGCACTAAAGGATCGAACCGTGCAACGACTTCCAAAACATTGTGTTTGTCGTTCTAACAACACATTTATTCAACCAACAGACGAAATATACTACTGATTGTGCATTGAAAACAGCAGCAGCAGCAACCAGGGTAGGGGGTGCAACATAAGTAGTAAGCAGGCCAGAAGAGTGAAGACACAACTCTCTCTTCCAAACCAAACATTAGCCATCATTACAAAAGGGCTACCAAAAAGAACAAGTGTATGCATCAAACTAAATAAAGATCCTACTACACCAAGTGTACACATCTAACTAACTGGCTCAGTTAGATGTTACTATTTATTAAGCTGTGGAGATTGGCTGACGGCTTGAACCAGATGGGTGCCTGACGGGGGAAACTCCAGCCAGCAGGTCGAAGTCTGATATTTGCAACCCTCTCTCCTACTTTGGGCTACAGAGCGTGGCGGCACATATCAGGGTATGGTGCATGCAGAGACGCATGGTATGCTGTGTACACACAGTTTTGCCTGATGAACAAAACCGCGTTGCCATCATGATCCTTGCCGTCGGTTATCTCCTGGTTAATCGGATAATTCAGTCCGACAAACAGAGAGCGTGTACCAAGGCTACTTACCAACCTCCAGTCAAAAATTCCTGAAGGCCCAGAGAAGCTGGGATCCTGCTCAAAGACCTTGTAGTGAATGTGATTGTATTCTGCGAAACAACACGTCCGGTACGTGCGAACAATCATCAATCGTTCGCCGTCATCTGATCGAGCCAGGAACCACCTACAACTGCCATGCCGCTTTTCTTTGAACGGTTCTGGGATTAGGAATGGTAGGGACACCATGCGGCCTACAACATTATATCAAGTTGGAGTCAAATAACCCTCAAAAAAAGTTGGAGTCAAATAAAAAAGGGCTCTTGATGTAGAAAATCTTAAGAATGGCATGTTATGAGCATGCATATTTTTTCAGTAAATGTTGACAGTAATATAAGCAAGCCATCATGATATCATAGGAAAGTAACATACTGCTGTAACAGCCGTTTGTAGCGATGACTGGAGTAGGCCAGCAATACGTCCAGCCATAGAAGGAGTCGACAACACAAATGAAACCCTTGTGTTCAATGGCATCAGAGAACCATGGAGGATGTATGATCCTGCGACGGACGTGCAGATTTATCCCCTTACCGCAGTGACCTGTCAGATAGGCGAGACCGCAGTTGAACAACGCAATTAGCCTAAAGTCTTTATAATTCGCATATCTTGTGGGCACTTGGCAGATTACAACCTTAAGCAAATCAAACTTGGTATCATGTTGGCTACTGTAAGATTCCGAGTATTCTGGGCCGCGGTGCCAAAGCAGTGTAGTGTTAATCGAAGGAAGGGGGATCAATCGCCAGGTGTAGACCTCCACGAGCATGCAGCTGCCGCGACCGTTAATGAGCACCATACAAGACATGTTCATGCCGACCCAGTACATACCGTTAATGTAGATGAGGGTGACGGGATTGGATCAAAGTCAAGGGGGTTGATGCTCGCCACCCTACGATCATTATGTAGCATGACACGCCGTTTCTAAATACCACGCGGCATCAGCAAGCAAGGAGCTGGCTTAAAAAGCTTCGGCCTGAGGGCTTTGAGTAAACGGTACAACCCCGACGAGCACGCGGTGAGCGGCATGGTACTGAGATTGTACACACGCAAAACAATGAGCTTGATTACCTCTGTGGGGAGCGAATACCAGCCACTCTTTCAGCGGGCGCTACTCGGTTCTGCCATTGTTAGTGCTTGGGTTTCGGACGAGGGGGGAGGCGCCTTAGCGGGGATGGAAGATTGGGCGAGGGGGAGGCGCCTTAGCAGGGATGGAAGAGCGGACAAAGATGGAGAAGCGAATATGTCTTGCGGGAAGTGGACAGGTGATGGTGACTACAGCACGCCGCTTGACTTACGAGACACATACCAGCAGTGTAGGGTCATATCGAAGTCAGACAACTTGCTTGAGTGATCACTGTACTAGTACTCCCTACAGTACCTACTACTATGCCCTAACTTGCTTGAGTAGAGTAGCAGTGGAGTAGGACTCTGCTCTACTACTAGCACCGGAGGAGTAGTATATTCTAATCTAAAATAGTTACAAACTTCAATGCCCGAGCGTGGAACGACTACAAACCGCCATCGATGCTAACTCCAATCCCCAGCAAACGGGAGACATGGCAGTTGCAAACGCCCGCGACGCAGTTACAATACGTGTGTAAGGGTGGCGGTTTTGTCAAATACTATGGCTTAAAAATAGCCACCGTCGGATGGAAATCTGATGGTTACATGGGATTCGCCAGGATTGAGCTGGTGCCGAACAATCGCCAGATATCATTACTAAAAAAAGGTTAAAACACCTAGGGCTATAACTTGCACCGGCTGACCACTAACAATGATACTAACATAGTTGTAAAATGGTCAAAGACCGTGTCTACGTGGTGTTTGGAATTATATGCAAAAAATTAGCAAGATGCCCGTGCATTGCACGGCACACCATCATCACCAACTCGGTTTTTTCTCTACTCCTACTCCTATAAAAGACTCAGTTGGTGATGATGAAGGTGAGGAGGCGTGTTCAGCCGGGCGTGCAGCGGACGGCGCAGTACTATTCGATTTGTTATAAAAAACAAAGAAGAGTAGTATAGATAGAGATAAGAGTAGAGATAGAAACTTAGGCCTTCCACTATGTAGGCCAAAAGCGGTGCTAAATTTGCCTTTTGGGTATTTGGCACCGATGCCCTACATTGCCCAAGCGATGCCAAACAAAAATTTCTGGGCACCGGAGCACCATCTACTGCTTCGTGTGCTACTCCTACGCTCCATTCGGCGGCCGCAACGTCCCCTACAACCACTCCCTCCTGCACTCCATTCGGCGGGCGCTGTTGAAATTTGGGCAGCGCACTCTCGCAACTACTAGCAGCCACGACTTCACCGACAACGACTTCTTCCCCCACCTCGGCAACCTCTTCCTCAATGACATGGGCGACAACCTCAGTGCCAACGGTGCCGCTCCCGTTGCACCGTATGTGTTTCTGTCCATCTTGTTCAAAATCATGGTAGAATTCATGTTTCTACTCTATATCCTACTAGGTTCTATCTGTTCATCTACTATGCTAGTCCACATGATTAGTTTAATCTCTGTTATAGCCGTCATGATTTATTTTGTGCTGATTCAGATTAAATCTCGTAGTAACTTGCTCATATATTCAACTGGCGCAACGTTCCCTACAGCCACTCCCATTTCATGGACGGCCTGGTCGACGCCTCCAAGGAGCCCTTCGTCTACTGCTATGAGTGATCGATGCTATTTTTGGGCTCGCCGGCGGACATCGTGCATCACCTCACGGATGCGTGCAGCGGTCACTACTAGCCCTTGGTGGAGAACATCAAGTACGAGACATGCTACCCATTCACCATGCCAAAGTCGCTGGAGGATCACCGCCGCCTGCTAGTCTCGAACGAGGATGATAGCATCTTCCTCTCTTGATCGTGGGCACCAGCGAGGCCCGCGCAGGCCGCCACCCCATCTATGTAGTGTGCGTCAGGGGCGATGCCGCTGATGCTGACACTGACACGAGGCCGATGTACAGGTGCGTGCTCACTGTTACTACCCCTTCGAGGTACGTGGGCGGCGACACCGCCTCCACCATGCTGACTAGGACTGTGCAGAGCTAGGACCTTCCAGCCGATGTGGACATGGAAGACACATGGTATCATTTACCCCCAACGCGGTGCACAGGTACTCCAAGGAGGTTCACCTGGACATACGCATTACCAAGTTAAATGTTGATCATTAGTCTCCGCTCAGTGTAATCCGCTGTCTAAGCATGTGGAGACTTCCATGCATGATCTTGCTCTATTGGAGTATTGTGCATGAATAAAAGTGTATCCATTTATAGTTTAGTCTAGAATCTTCCTTGTATGAATTTTTACTATAGTACTTGTGAAAGACTTACTACGAACCATTTCTTACATCTCCTCTGCCCCTTCCAAGTCATCCTGATTTAATCCCTCCGTCTAGGTGTACAAAGGCATGGTTAATACTTAATAGTATAGCCAACTGTTGACTATAAGAAAGTGCCATGTCATCTGTAGCCAACATGTATAACAATTGATACTCAAAAACTAATTCTTAACACTACAAAAATAGACACATCCGTGACATTTTGGGCTGAACGAATTTTTTTCCTGTCATCAATATGACACTTCTATGACGATAATTGTGACAAAACCCGGTATCATCATAGATGTGGTCGGCTCCTACTTCTATGACAAAAAATCATGACAGAAAATGGGCTTTTCGTCCTGGGCGGGCCGGAGACGCAACTGCATGACTTTGTTTGGGCCGTCCATGACGGAAAAACCGTGGTAGAAGCGAGGGGGAGGAAATTTTTGGGGAGTTCCCAGTTACGGTGGGAGGTCGGGGGCCGAGCGATGCACGTTTCTCTCGTACACGTACGCGCGTGTGTGCGAGGCGTTGGCTCTAACTGAACCCGAGCGAGGCGTTGGGCTCTAACTAAACCCGAGCGATTGCACTACAGGCTACACG
Source organism: Triticum aestivum (assembly GCF_018294505.1). NCBI lineage: Eukaryota > Viridiplantae > Streptophyta > Magnoliopsida > Poales > Poaceae > Triticum > Triticum aestivum. The sequence continues at coordinate 173,650,291 of NC_057809.1, forward strand.
TTACTGAACCCGAGCGATCGATCGATCGATGTTAACTGAACCCGATCGAGCGATTCCTTCGCTACTGCTGCTAACTGAAGCCGATCGATGCTGCCTCTAGGATGAACAGTGAGCGTTGCGGAGGGGGGGGGGTTGGATGAACACTGAGCGGTGGCATTTCCTCTGGACGAACAGGACCCTGTGGTGTGGTGGAGGGCTGGATGAGCAGTAGACGGTGGAGGGGTGCCCGTGGAGGGGTGGTTGAACAGGACCCCGTGGTGTGGAGGGCTGGATGAACAGTACACGGTGGAGGGGTGGTTGAATAGTAGCCGGTGGAGTAGCGCGCGGTGGAGGCTGGATGAATAGGAGCCCATGGAGGCTGGAGGAGGTCGACGGCGGAGATGAACAGTATCCCATGGAGTCCCGTTTTGTGGTACGCCACATCCCTCCCGATGAACAGGACCCCCGTTTCGACCGTAGGAGGTCCGTCCGTTTTGCGGTACGCCACAACCCTCCCGATCAATAGGACCCCCGTTTCGATCGTAGGGGGTCCGTTTCCTCTGTTTTGCGGTACGCCAGACCCCTCCCGATGAACAGGATCCCGTTTCGGACGTGGCCGGTCAAACACAAGGCCATTTCCTCCATTTTGCGGTACGCCAGGCCTCGTTCCATCGCCTATTCCGTCCAAGACCTCCCGATGAACATGACCACACATTCCGTTCTGACCCAGCCGGTTGGCTCCCACACGTTCCGTTGCCTCCCCATGAACATGACGCCTTCCGTTGCCTCCCCATGAAATCGACTCATTCCGTTGCCTCCCCATGAACGCGACGACGACGCTGCCTCCCCATGAACATGACGACGATGCTGTTTCTCCGTTCCGACCCAGCCATGTACACGAGCCCTGGCCGTACGTATGCATGAGTAGGCGTTCGAGACCCCGCCCGTATGTACACATACATGGCCGTATTTTCTTTCTTGCACCCTAGCTGCTGTACGTACGTGTACATGCTACGTGCGCGCCTCTACTACGACACGTACGCGCCTCTACTACGACACGTGCACGCCTCTACTGTAACACCCTCAATGCGACTATATCTCCCACGTGTCGAGGCACGACTTAGAGGCATAATCGCATTGAAGGCATATGTCGCAAGTGAGGTAATCTTCACACAACCCATGTAATATAATAAGGAAAAGGATACATAGTTGGCTTACAATCGCCACTTCACACAATTACATGAATAAAGCATTACATCAACCAAAAACAATCAGGGCCCGACTACGGAACCAAAATAAAAGAAGAACCCCAAATGCGACAAAGGTCCCCGATCGACCCCAACTGGGCTCCACTACTGATCAACTAAAACGGAAACAACACAAAGGAAAAGATCTTCATCGAGCTCCTCCTGAGCTTGGTTGCGCCATTTGCACAGACTCATCAGCACCTGCAAGCTGGTTTTGGAAGTAACTGTGAGCCACGGGGACTCAGCAATCTCGCACCCGCGAGATCAAGACTATTTAAGCTTATAGGAAGGCTGGGGGTAATGAGGTGGAGCTGCAGCAAGCGACTAGCATATATGGTGGCTATATTCGCAAAAGAGAGCGAGAAGAGAAGCAAGGCACGGTCGTGAAGCTAGTAGAGATCAAGAAGTGATCCTGAAACTACTTACGTCAAACATAACTCCAACACCGTGTTCACTTCCCGGACTCCACCGAGAAGAGACCATCACGGTTACGCACGCGGTTGATGTATTTTAATTAAGGTCAAGTTCAGGTTTTCTACAACCGGACGTTAACAAATTCCCATCTGCCCATAACCGCGGGCACGGCTTTCGAAAGTTCAAATCCCTGCAGGGGTGTCCTAACTTAGCCCATCACAAGCTCTCACGGTCAACGAAGGAATAGACCTCCACCTGAGACATTCCGATCAGACTCGGTATCCCGGTACAACAAGACATTTCGACAGGGTAAAACTAAACCAGCAACACCGCCCGAATGTGCCGACAAATCCCGATAGGAGCTGCACATATCTCTTTCTCAGGGCACACTCAGATGAGACTAGCTACGAGTAAAACCAACCCTCAAGTTTCCCCGAGGTGGCCCCGCAGGCAGCTCAGTTCGGACCAACACTCAGATGAGCACTGGCCCGGTGGGGGGGGGGTTAAAATAATGATGACCCTTGGGCGCGCGACCCCCAAGGGAAAAGAAAAGGCTAGGTGGCAAATGGTAAAACCAATGTTGGGCATTGCTGGAAAAGCTTTACTTAAGGTGAACTGTCAAGGGGTTCCCATTATAGCCCAACCACGTAAGGGACGCAAAATCCGGGAACATAACACCGATATGACGGAAACTAGGGCGGCAAGAGTGGAACAAAACACCAGGCATAGGGCCGAGCCTTCCACCCTTTACCAAGTATATAGATGCATTAATTAAATCAGATATATAGTGATATCCCAACAAGTAGAAAAAATATCCCAACAAGGAACGGCATCCAATCTTCACCTGCAACTAGCAACGCTATAAGAGGGGCTGAGCAAAGCGGTAACATAGCCAAACAACAGTTTGCTAGGACATGGTGGATTAGAGGTTTAGCATGGCAATTTGGGAGGCTGACAAGCAAATGGTAGGCATCGTAGCATTGGCATAGCAAAAGAGCGAGCAAACTAGCATAGCAAAGATAGTAGTGATTTCGAGGGTATGGTCATCTTGCCTGAAATCCCGCAAGGAAGAAGAACGAGTCCATGAAGAAGACAAACAGACGTAGACGAATGGATCCTCACAACCTCGACGTTATCGGAACCAACCCGAAGAAGCAAACACCGGAAAAGAAGCACACAACATAGTAAACAACCAACACAACAACATGGCACGATGCACAATCGAGTATGATGCATGTCCGGTTTAATGAAACATGGCATGGCAAAGTGCAACAAACAACACTACAAATTAAGTGGAGCTCAATACGCAACGAGTTGCTTATTGATGAAACACCACGACACGTTATTTAGTTTGATCTCGTTTATGTACTCAACAATATTAAATGTTGGTTAACATGGCAAGAGGGTGAAGCACAATGAAACTACCTATCTAGGCAAGTTTAAATGAGGCCGGAAGTAACGAACAACAATTCCGGAAAATCCCCGTAGCATATTTTAGATTTGGTACTGTTCTGCCCTAAACAATATTTTAGAGTTGTTAACCATGCAAGATGAGTGCACCACACTAAACTAGACATTTTTCTACCCCATTTACATATAAAGTTTATTTAATTCGGAGCTACGGTTATTTAGTTATGAAATAAAGCATTTTAGCATGGCATAGGAGTAAATTAATGCAAACAACATTCTTAACATTTCAAACATAGATGAAAGTTGGATATAATTAAACTACACAAAATTCTGAGCAAGTTTCATATATAAAACATTTTAATCCGATGCACGGTTAGTGAGTTATTAAATGCATGAACTAGGGGGACTAAACTGTAAAACTGGCAGTCTCAGGAATAATAGACAAATCGTCCAGACGCTGGAACAAAACATGCATCTGGCCGAATCTGAGGAAGCCCAGCAGCGAGGAAGAGAAAATAGGAGGGGCGCTGGGGTCGGCTCACCCTTGGGCCTGGCCCGGTCGGAGGGAGAGGCAGGCCAGCTGGGCTGGCGCGGTGCGGAGGAGGTGGCCCGGCTGGGCCTGGCGCTGCGGCCCACGCGGCTGGCGAAGGGAGCTGGGGAGGAGGCCGAGCGAGGCCGGCGCTGGAGATGGGCCCGGGAGCGCGGCCCGAAATGACGAGGAAGGAGGCCAGCGAGCTGGGCCAGACTCGGGCGTGGCCCACGTGGAGGCGCGGCGCGGTCAACGCAGATGGATCGGGCTCCTCCCGATCTGGCGCAGGGAGCGATGACTCCGGTGAAGCCGTGGTCGGCGGCGCGGTTCCGGCGGAGATGTGCTCCGGCGAGGGGACGCCGGCCGTGAGCAGGAAGGGGCGGATCCCGGCGCGTGATGACCGGATCTGGCGACAGCGGCGCCGGACGGGGCTCCAAGTCGCAGGGCGGCGTGCTCCGGCGAAGGTTGCAGGCGAGGTCGCTGGCGGAGAGACGCTAGGCGGCGGAGGCGCGGATCGAGGGGCTCCTCCCCTCGACCGGCTACGGGAGCGAGGACACGCGGGGTGCCTGCGGGCGGCGGCGGAGATCCGGGCTCGCGCGGGCCCCGGATGGGCTCCGCAGGCCGGCGGCGAAGTGGGGCGACGCGGAAGCCGGTTGGGACAGGTGGCGGCCGCGGGTTGGAGGAGAGCGGCGGCGGGGCTGAGGTGGCGCGCTCCGATTGGTTGGAGTGAGGTGGCGCGCGGGGGCGGACATGTCTGGTGCAGCGCGGACGCGTCCAGTGGCGCGGGGAGGAGTGGATCTAGGGTTTAGACTGCGAAATGATCCAAAATTTCGGGGAGGGGTGCTCTTTTATAGGTAGAGGGAGCTAGGAAGCTCCAAATGAGGTGCGGTTTTTGGCCACGCGATCGTGATCGAACGACCGAGACGATGGAGCAGAGTTAGGTGGGTTTTTGGGCCAAAATGGAAGGGTGTTGGGCTGCAACACACACGAGGCCTTCTCGGTCCCTCGGTTAACCGTTGGAGTATCAAACGAAGTCCAAATGGTACGAAACTTGACAGGCGGTCTACCGTTAGTAAACCAAGGCCGCATGACAAGTCTCGGTCCAATCCGGAAATGTTTAACCCCCACACAAGAAAGAAAGGTAGAAATGACCACCGGAGGAGAACGAAGCGCCAAAATGCAAAACGGACAACGGGGAAAATGCTCGGATGCATGAGACGAACACGTATGCAAATGCAATGCACATGATGACATGATATGAGATGCATGACACGCAAGCAATGACAATGCAACAACAGCGAATAACTGCACGACACCTGGCACATCGGTCTCGGGGCGTTACAACACTCCACCACTACGAGAGGATCTCGTCCCGAGATCTAGAATGGCACCGGAGGGAAAACGAAAGGGAAAGAGAAGCGGTAAAACTAAATTGCTTCTTTTACAAATGAGTGAAACCAAAGAACCTTGCGAGGTTGAACAAATTCGAGAAAAGAATACAACGAAGGTGAACAAGGTCGAAAACACTCTGTTAGCAAATAGGGACAAAGAACATTTGCGAAAAAAAACCTTGAGGTTGAAGGGAAGATATATATAGAAAACACTCCGGTTAAGGAAAAGGGGTCAAGGAAGACCAAAATTCGGGCAGCACTCCGATAGAAAAGAGAGGAATTGAATAAGAACTTGATAAGGTGAGAAGATATTTGCTGAAATCACCACACACTGCCTCTGGACCTGTTGAAAGAATGGAATAAGGGGTAAGAAAGATCTCAGACAGCACTCCGGATTACAGGATGAAGAAAGCATGAGCTCCTCAGAAAAGAATCTCAATGAAAAACTTCTAGACGGAATTAAATCCTTTATGAACCGACATGTAGAATCTTCATGAAGAACTCCGGTGAACAAAAGATAACAAACAAAAAGAGAAGTTGAAAAACACAAGGTGAAACCTTGTAATTATTTAGGTGGATCTCCGTGATGATCTAATTGAGAGAACTTGGAACTCCGGGAAAAGAAGGATGATCAAAAGAAATCAAGAATTTTGATGAACCTCCGGAATAAGGAATGAATCACTTGGATGAAGCAAGAATAAGAATTACGTTATGCGTATCCTTCACCAATTAAATTGATGACAATCAACGGATTTGGCATATTACTTATTCTCGTAGAAAAGGTTAAGAGAGATAAGGCGCCAACTTGAGAATGCCTTCAGCGAAACACCGGTGGGATCGAAACAACGAATGAATTGATATGATAACAAGGTAAGAAGAATCTTGAGCGAACCAGCGTAAGAATTGAAAATGAATGAAGAAGAAAAAATAAAGAAGCACGAGGAAGAATTAGAGAGCAATTGAAGATACTTGAGGGAATTTATATAAAAGAGAACGAAGAGATCACGAGCCGATTAAATATCACTTGAGCGAAACACCGGTAAAATAGGAAAATGATCATTGAAGGCTGAGAATGAATAAATCAGAATTGATGGACTCCGGATGAACAAGACTGAAAAGGCTCCTGAATTGCTCCGGGAGGGTGAAAAGGATTCTCACATTCAAAAACAATTACGAGAGGATGGCAACAAGATAGAATCACGAATGTTGAAGAGAATGGAGCAAGATTAAAGAGAAACTCTTCTTCGGTCTTCAAAATCCGGGAATGACGACGAGAACACCACCATGAATTATTTAGACACTCCGGAAGAATCAAAACAAAGAGGTTGAGCCAACGATGAAAAGAATTTGAAAGGTTTTAGAGGAGGACATTTGACTGACGGCAATTCATTCTTACGTCACAACTTCGAAAAGAATTTTTGAGGATAGCTCCGGGAGAATTAGAAGAGCCAGGTAAGATCCTGGGAAAAGACCTGTGGGTTAGGGCCCACTCAAAAGAAGCACCGTTGAAATGATTTAAAGAGAGAGATTGCACCGGTTGAATTAAATGGCTAGAATGAGATCACATCCTCAAAAGAGTTTGAACGAAAACAGAGTGGAAACACGAATCTTTGAGATATCTTGAGCATTCCAGAACAATAGAATAGCGAGAAATGAATGAATATGAGGTGCACTGGCATGAGAAGGTATTTGAAACGAGGAAAGGATATGATCAACACCGAAAGCTTGAATTGGCAACACCGGAGAAGAAAAAAAGAATGAAGAATGATGAACTAGAAACTTCGTTAGAATCTTTATGAGAATCACCGGATAAGAATATTGGTAGAAAAGGATGGAGAGACTTCACATCAACAAGATGGATACTCGATTAAGAAATCTGAGTCCTTGAAGAAAAAAAAACAAGGGAGGGAGGGTGGGAAAAACAACGACAATTTGGAATGGATGAAACGAACACCGTTGAGAAGAAGTGATAATTGCTCTTGCGGTAGTTGAAATGATCGGAACCACTTGGAGAGAAAACACGCCGGTTGAAAAAGGATTAACAAGATAGACTCGATGATCAAGAAGGATTAGTATTCACATAGGAATATGAGAACACCATTTGGAAAAGGTATGGAATCAACATTTGACTTCGAAGCAACTCGAATACCACAAATAAAACAAAACAAAGGATTTGGCTTGCGGAATGAGCCAGAACAAACATATGATAGAGATTTCGTCCGAAGTTTTCGTGGTGGGGCCTACACGGGCTCGATCGTACAGCACCATCATGTACAAGGCAGTGCACATGACATACGAAGCGTCCCCGAGTCGGCATAGCCAAGGACTCTTTAAGACACAACGAGACCACTGTAAAATCGACCGTGAATAGGCGGACCACTAGACGTCGAACCCCAATTTCATATCATACATCTGTCGGAAAGATATCCTAAGACCTACTTGAATTCCCACCTATGAAACTCCCGAAATTTTCCGGTTATGCAATCAGGTGTTGGGGATACAGGGGAAGCATAATATCTCACCCAAACTAGCAAATCCTACATCCAGCTGTATCCATCCTTCAACACATAACCAAGAAACCTTCGGAAATCGTCTACCTCAACCTTCGAAAAGCATCCGTTATACAAGTCATGGCAATACTCCCGTACTCACCTCAGTACTGGGTTATCGGGGTTATCTCACCAACAACTGCATAAAAGAGATTTTCGATGTCGGCATACTAAACTCAGGTATTCCAGAACTGCAACGATAAAATTATGACGACAACACCTCAGAGCTCAACTCCCCGGGACACTTCCACTAAACCCCTGACAGGAGGCACCAAGACAATGTTCTCATCATAAAACCATCGGAACGATTCCAAGATACCCGCGTGATCCTAAATTTTTTTTAGTGAAATTTGAGAAGAGAAGAGTCAAAACTCTACGTCAGGATGCCTTACCAGAGCGATGAAGAGACTGGGGAGTAAAAAGAATTCCTAACTCTCCGATATATATAATCCTAAATGACTCAAAATATTTTTCTAGACACAACTCGGCCGCTAAAAACGATCACGCAATGGGGCTCCTAAGGTCGGGGAAGGCTCTGATACCAACTTGTAACACCCTCGATGCGACTATATCTCCCATGTGTCGAGGCACGACTTAGAGGCATAATCGCATTGAAGGCATATGTCGCAAGTGAGGTAATCTTCACACAACCCATGTAATATAATAAGGAAAAGGATACATAGTTGGCTTACAATCGCCACTTCACACAATTACATGAATAAAGCATTACATCAACCAAAAACAATCAGGGCCCGACTACGGAACCAAAATAAAAGAAGAACCCCAAATGCGACAAAGGTCCCCGATCGACCCCAACTGGGCTCCACTACTGATCAACTAAAACGGAAACAACACAAAGGAAAAGATCTTCATCAAGCTCCTCCTGAGCTTGGTTGCGCCATTTGCACAGACTCATCAGCACCTGCAAGCTGGTTTTGGAAGTAACTGTGAGCCACGGGGACTCAGCAATCTCGCACCCGCGAGATCAAGACTATTTAAGCTTATAGGAAGGCTGGGGGTAATGAGGTGGAGCTGCAGCAAGCGACTAGCATATATGGTGGCTACATTCGCAAAAGAGAGCGAGAAGAGAAGCAAGGCACGGTCGTGAAGCTAGTAGCGATCAAGAAGTGATCCTGAAACTACTTACGTCAAACATAACTCCAACACCGTGTTCACTTCCCGGACTCCACCGAGAAGAGACCATCACGGTTACGCACGCGGTTGATGTATTTTAATTAAGGTCAAGTTCAGGTTTTCTACAACCGGATGTTACCAAATTCCCATCTGCCCATAACCGCGGGCACAGCTTTCGAAAGTTCAAATCCCTGCAGGGGTGTCCCAACTTAGCCCATCACAAGCTCTCACGGTCAACGAAGGAATAGACCTCCACCCGAGACATTCCGATCAGACTCGGTATCCCGGTACAACAAGACATTTCGACAGGGTAAAACTAAACCAGCAACACCGCCCGAATGTGCCGACAAATCCCGATAGGAGCTGCACATATCTCTTTCTCAGGGCACACTCAGATGAGACTAGCTACGAGTAAAACCAACCCTCAAGTTTCCCCGAGGTGGCCCCGCAGGCAGCTCAGTTCGGACCAACACTCAGATGAGCACTGGCCCGGGGGGGGGGGGTTAAAATAATGATGACCCTTGGGCGCGCGACCCCCAAGGGAAAAGAAAAGGCTAGGTGGCAAATGGTAAAACCAATGTTGGGCATTGCTGGAAAAGCTTTACTTAAGGCGAACTGTCAAGGGGTTCCCATTATAGCCCAACCGCGTAAGGGACGCAAAATCCGGGAACATAACACCGATATGACGGAAACTAGGGCGGCAAGAGTGGAACAAAACACCAGGCATAGGGCCGAGCCTTCCACCCTTTACCAAGTATATAGATGCATTAATTAAATCAGATATATAGTGATATCCCAACAAGTAAAAAAATATCCCAACAAGGAACGGCATCCAATCTTCACCTGCAACTAGCAACGCTATAAGAGGGGCTGAGCAAAGCGGTAACATAGCCAAACAACGGTTTGCTAGGACATGGTGGATTAGAGGTTTAGCATGGCAATTTGGGAGGCTGACAAGCAAATGGTAGGCATCGTAGCATTGGCATAGCAAAAGAGCGAGCAAACTAGCATAGCAAAGATAGTAGTGATTTCGAGGGTATGGTCATCTTGCCTGAAATCCCGCAAGGAAGAAGAACGAGTCCATGAAGAAGACAAACGGACGTAGACGAATGGATCCTCACAACCTCGACGTTATCGGAACCAACCCGAAGAAGCAAACACCGGAAAAGAAGCACACAACATAGTAAACAACCAACACAACGACATGGCACGATGCACAATCGAGTATGATGCATGTCCGGTTTAATGAAACATGGCATGGCAAAGTGCAACAAACAACACTACAAATTAAGTGGAGCTCAATACGCAACGAGTTGCATATTGATGAAACACCACGACACGTTATTTAGTTTGATCTCGTTTATGTACTCAACAATATTAAATGTTGGTTAACATGGCAAGAGGGTGAAGCACAACGAAACTACCTATCTAGGCAAGTTTAAATGAGGCCGGAAGTAACGAACAACAATTCCGGAAAATCCCCATAGCATATTTTAGATTTGGTACTGTTCTGCCCTAAACAATATTTTAGAGTTGTTAAACATGCAAGATGAGTGCACCACGTTAAACTAGACATTTTTCTACCCCATTTACATATATAAGTTTATTAAATCGGAGCTACGGTTATTTAGTTATGAAATAAAGCATTTTAGCATGGCATAGGAGTAAATTAATGCAAACAACATTTTAACATTTCAAACATAGATGAAAGTTGGATATTATTAAACTACACAAAATTCTGAGCAAGTTTCATATATAAAACATTTTAATCCGATGCACGGTTAGTGAGTTATTAAATGCATGAACTAGGGGGACTAAACTGTAAAACTGGCAGTCTCAGGAATAATAGACAAATCGTCCAGACGCTGGAAAAAAAACATGCATCTGGCCGAATCTGAGGAAGCCCAACAGCGAGGAAGAGAAAATAGGAGGGGCGCTGGGGTCGGCTCACCCTTGGGCCTGGCCCGGTCGGAGGGAGAGGCAGGCCAGCTGGGCTGGCGCGGTGCGGAGGAGGTGGCCCGGCTGGGCCTGGCGCTGCGGCCCACGCGGCTGGCGAAGGGAGCTGGGGAGGAGGCCGAGCGAGGCCGGCGCTGGAGATGGGCCCGGGAGCGCGGCCCGAAATGAAGAGGAAGGAGGCCGGCGAGCTGGGCCAGACTCGGGCGTGGCCCACGTGGAGGCGCGACGCGGTCAACGCAGATGGATCGGGCTCCTCCCGATCTGGCGCAGGGAGCGATGACTCCGGTGAAGCCGTGGTCGGCGGCGCGGTTCCGGCGGAGATGTGCTCCGGTGAGGGGAGGCCGGCCGTGAGCAGGAAGGGGCGGATCCCGGCGCGTGATGACCGGATCTGGCGACAGCGGCGCCGGACGGGGCTCCAAGTCGCAGGGCGGCGTGCTCCGGCGAAGGTTGCAGGCGAGGTCGCCGGCGGAGAGACGCTAGGCGGCGGAGGCGCAGATCGAGGGGCTCCTCCCCTCGACCGGCTACGGGAGCGAGGACACGCGGGGTGCCTGCGGGCGGCGGCGGAGATCCGGGCTCGCGCGGGCCCCGGATGGGCTCCGCGGGCCGGCGGCGAAGTGGGGCGACGCGGAAGCCGGTTGGGACAGGTGGCGGCCGCGGGTTGGAGGAGAGCGGCGGCGGGGCTGAGGTGGCGCGCTCCGATTGGTTGGAGTGAGGTGGCGCGCGGGGGCGGACATGTCTGGTGCAGCGCGGACGCATCCAGTGGCGCGGGGAGGAGTGGATCTAGGGTTTAGACTGCGAAATGATCCGAAATTTCGGGGAGGGGTGCTCTTTTATAGGTAGAGGGAGCTAGGAAGCTCCAAATGAGGTGCGGTTTTTGGCCACGCGATCGTGATCGAACGACCGAGACGATGGAGCAGAGTTAGGTGGGTTTTGGGGCCAAAATGGAAGGGTGTTGGGCTGCAACACACACGAGGCCTTCTCGGTCCCTCGGTTAACCGTTGGAGTATCAAACGAAGTCCAAATGGTACGAAACTTGACAGGCGGTCTACCGTTAGTAAACCAAGGCCGCATGACAAGTCTCGGTCAATCCGGAAATGTTTAACCCCCACACAAGAAAGAAAGGTAGAAATGACCACCGGAGGAGAACGAAGCGCCAAAATGCAAAACGGGCAACGGGGAAAATGCTCGGATGCATGAGACGAACACGTATGCAAATGCAATGCACATGATGACATGATATGAGATGCATGACACGCAAGCAATGACAACGCAACAACAGCGAATAACTGCACGACACCTGGCACATCGGTCTCGGGGCGTTACATTTACATCCACCAGTATATTTGTACATACACGTTCGCGACCAGAATGACAACGCTACGTATGCTTCGACCAGGTGGGTCCCGACTATCAGGCACTTCCTTGCGTGCAAAGATGTAGCTGGTGGGTCCCAGCAGTCAGGGGGGCGAATCGTTTTTTTTTTGCCCGGACGCACTTCCTTGCATGCGAAGATGTAGCTGCTGGGTCCCAGCAGTCAAGGGGGCGAATCGTTTTTTTGCCTGGACGCACTTCCTTGCATGCGAAGATGTAGCTGGTGGGTCCCAGAAGTCAGAGGGAAACGTTTTTTTTCGCAAAATACGGTGGCCCGTCTGGTGGGTCCCCGCTCTCAGGTGGAGGAATCATTATTTTGTGCGTAATAAGGAGGCACTTCCTTACTGCAGCCATGGACCCAGCTATGAGCCTCTCCACGTACAGTCCACGTCCGATGGAAGTCATTCCTTGACCATGTTGACCACGCCGCGCCGAGAGAACCACGACGGTGGACGACGACGAGGACTAGGAAGGGGACGTCTCGGAGCCGGGGAAGACGCAGCAGTGGATGCCCATGCGAAGAGGAGTATGAGGGTTCACTGGTTCGGCTGCGGTGTGAGGCTGCTGCCACCGCAGAATAACAGGGGGTGTGGGTGAGAGGGATGGCATGGCCAGCGGTGGGAGTAGTAGGGGGCGGTGAGGCCTCCGCGGCATCATAGCCGGCCACGGGAAGAAGGAGCACGCGGCACGACCGGCGCTGGTTTGGACGGCTGGAGCAAGAAGACCAGAGGTTGAAGAAGCACTACGGCCGTTCGATGAACATCGTATGGTAACAGGAGCTAGAATCATTCATATTGACTAAGTTGACAAAGCCCTCCGTCCCCGTCAACTTGGTAGGCCCACAAGTCAGCCTCCCACTATGCTGGGTTCCAGCTGGCAGGGGGAATATTCATTTTTTGTGCATAATAATGAGGCACTTCCTTGCATGCGAATATAGCTGGTGGGTCCGACATGTCAGCGGGGGGCATGTTATTTTTGCGAAATACAGAGGCCCTTCCGGTGGGTCCCAGATGTCAGGTGGAGGAATCATCATTTTGCGCATAATAAGGAGGCATTTCCTTGTGTGTGGGTGTGGACCCAGCTGTTAGCCTCTCCACGCACAGTCTACTTCCGATGGTGTCGTTTGTTGACCATGTTGACCACGCCGCGCCGAGCGCATCCAAGGTGGTGTACGACGGCGAGGCCCCGGACAGCAAGGAGCCGGAGATGGGAAGACGCGGGAGTAGAGTCGTAGACGGACAGGTGTACGAGGGTTAACTGGTTCTAGTGCGGTGTGGTTCGGCAGTCCGTGGAGAAGAACAGGAGGTGTGGAGGGGTGGAGGGATGGCCTGGCCAATGATGGAGTAGCGCTTCATAGCGAAACATGCTAAGCAGAGCTGCTAGCAGCAGGATGCGGGAGGTGGTCCCGGCGGCGCTGGAGGAAGAAGACGAGAGATTGAAGATGGGTGCCGGTCGTTGGATGTAAATCAAATGGCTAACATGTTAGAATCATTTGTTGACTAAATTGACAATGACTTGCATTGGCTTCGACCTATTGGCCCACATTTCAGCCTCCAAAAATGTGGCACGTATTCAACCCATTTTTTCAGAATTTACAATCTTTTTTTGCGCGGTAGAATTTATAGTCAATTTGATATTTTTTTGAATGACAGCCATTAGCTAGGTTGGGTGAACAAATAATGTAGCGTCCATGTGGCCCATTTATTTTATGTGCTAAAAAATTGCATGTCATTTGCACTTTCTCGAAATACACGATTTTGCTGGGCTGATTCTAATTATAATTTTGGGTTGGGCCAGCAATGTTATCAAAAAATAAAAAGGGGCTGAGTATTTTGTTATAAATATATTTAAATAATAAGTGATATTATTACATTCGTCCTTAAATCTTACCAAGCTTTTTTACACAACCACTAGGATTTTCGTGCCAAAACAATCCAGGATTTTATTTGTTAAGAAATTGTTTTTATAAGTTAATAAGATGTGGGATATTGTTTTCTTACATATGTAAGTATCTGTTAAATATATGATGACAATAAAAATAACATATAATAACATATTTTTTTTAGAAAAACAGGGAGCATCTCCCTGGTTCCATTGTTGAGAACGAAACCACAACATATTTTGATACAGCAGCTCAAAGAGCAGTTCGAAAGCAAAGGTAGAAAAGCTACAAACTAGGGGGGTGGATGAACAAGTTCTTTGAATAACACAAATCACCCGAGCAGTGCCAAAGGCAGAGCGGATAGAGCACTCAAATGACACAAGGAGGGTCCAATGAAGCCTTCATGGTCTTCAGCCGAGGGGCCGTGTCAGCCTGCGGCGACCAGTAAGCAAGCGAAGACACCGGGCTGGAAGGCATAGCATGGTGGATGTCCCTCTTTTTCGGCACCAGGTGCCAATCGTCTTCATCAGAGATCTTGAGACGAGCCCACGAGTCCAGCCCCAGAGCAGGTCGAGCCTTGTTCAGCCACAAGTGATCGCCAACGGTTTCTGGAGGGATCTTGTTAGGGTTTCCACGAAGCTCATCAACTTGTCCTTGTCCGATCCGGAGGAGAGAATCGCCCAGTTCCTCACCATGTTCCTAATCAACCTCAAGACCTGCGGAATGGAAATCCAGGAGGTGTTACTGAAAATCATAGCATTTCTATATTTCTAGAGGCACCAAAGGACAGCTGAGCTAACCGTATTTAAAACTGAGCACTTTTTGGTAGCAATCTAGAATCTGGCGACAGATTCGAAGGATGAGCCAATCTGACTAGAGAAATATTCCTCAATGTGGGCCCAAAGATGTTTAGAAACTATACATTCAAAAAATAGGTGAGAACAAGACTCTTGTTCCAAGCAGTAAACACAATCAAGGGGTTTGATGATGTGTTTCTTCCTAAGGTTATCCCTAGTCATCAATTTGTTTTTGGAGAGAAGCCAGGGAAATACATGAATTTTAGGAGGAACTCTCAATTTCCAAACAGCAGGGATAAACACGGGTTGAACCCCTCTAAAGTTGGTAACATGATAGATGGAGCTGGAGGAATACTTCCCCTTATTGTCCAGCTGCCAAATCAGCGCATCCGGCTCGGCAGTAAAGGTAATGCTTTTGGCAATTTTCTCCAACTGGAACCATTGTTCCATGAGACTATCACTAAAGTTCCTTCTAAAAGAGAGTTTTAGGCATTGAACATCCCAAACTTCATTGACACTTTTGTTAAGCTCATTGCAGACAGAGTAAATATGCCAAAATTGGACTGCTAGGGGGGATGTGCCAAACCAAGTATCTTCCCAGAACCTGGTTGTGCTCCCATCCCCTATGTTCCATCTGTAGCCAATTTTCACAGCATGCATAATAGATTTTAATCCTTTCCAGAATCTAGAGGTCTTAGGGTTGGAGGAAGGGACAAAAATATTAGGTTTATTTCCTAGGTATTTATGGGCAATAAGAAGCTTCCAGGGTTTCAGGTCTTCCTCATAGAATTTTTTAATCCAAGACCCTAGAAGACAGATGTTAATATCTTGGAGGTTAGGTATGCCTAGGCCTCTAAAATCTTTTTTTCATAGAAACTAGGGCCCAATTAGCAAGGTGTAGCTTCCTATTTCCCTCAAAATCATTCAACAAGCAATGAGTCATCTGAGAATTGATGAGGTTAACTGCCCATTTAGGGAACTTGAAGAAGGAGAGGAGATACACTGGAATGCTAGCGAAACAAGCTTGTATGAGGATCAATCTACCTCTGTAAGAGAGAAGTTTGCCCCTACACCAAGCAATCATTTTAATGATTTTATCTAGAAGGGGTTGGATATCCTCTCTCCTCAGTTTATCATAGTGGAGAGGGATACCTAGGTACTTAATGGGGAAGTTACCTTTATTACAGACTAGAATAGAGAGGAAGTCAGCTAACTCCTGATCATCCATGTTTATAGGGATGAGTTCACTTTTAGAGTAGTTGATTCTCATGCCTGAGACTTATTCAAAATAGGTTAGAACAGTTTTCAGATTGCTAGCATGTGTGGAGTCATTGTCTAAGAAAAGGATGGTATCATCTGCATATTGAAGGCAGATGATGCCACCAGGGCAGACCTCAGGACAGAGCCCTGCAACCAGACTATGATCAACAACTTTGCTCAGCATTTTAGTAAGAATGGCCACTACTAAATTAAACAAAAGCAGGGAGATGGGCTCACCTTGCCTAAGGCCTTTACCAGCAAGGAAAAAATCACTTTCACAGTTATTTAACTTGACCCCAATAGACCCCCATGAGTAAGTTGTTGGATCCAACTAGTCCATTTACCCCCAAAACCTCTAAGCTCCAGGAGTTTCATAAGGAAATCAAGGTCAACTTTATCGAAGGCAGTCTAAACTAGAACTACCGTCTAGAGAAAAATTCTCACAAACAGAGCCTTCAGATCTGTTTTGGTGAGGGTAAATAAAGGAAGAGAATTCAATGCCATCATTAAGAGAAGTAACATCTACACCAATCTTAGCAGCAATGGCATTGAAGGAAGGATCATTAAAGTTGGAGAAGGAAGTGTGTTTCATACCCTAGGGTTTTTAAACTTCCAGGTTCTGATCCTCTTTGAGCTGTTGAGCCTTTTCAATAATGGTTCTCTTGTCACCAGCTACCCTGGCACTGGTTCTGGTGGCTTGAATAGGACCCCATTCGAGAAGGTGCTTCTCCTTAGGAAGGGCAGGGAAGTCAGAGTTATTCTTTGAGTCCAAATTGTCTGGGAGTTCAGTTGTTTCAACAAGTGCCTCTTGATCCTCTTGTAGATCTACAGAACCTTCTAATTCCATCAGATCATCATCTTCCAGGAGCTCCATTTCCCTAAGGAGGTTGAATCCATTAGTTTCATCAAGCACAGAATTCAAGATCTTTTCCTGGATGCTGGGTTGAGGAGTGTATGGAGAATCAGGGAGGTGTGTCTAGAGGACTGAAGTGGGTGTAGTTTCTCCAAGCATCTGATTGTGGCCAAAAGATTGTCCTCTGATATTAGGGCCCCCAGAATTGGCAGCAGGCCCTTTATCTGATTCAGATCTAGAGCTCCTGTTGGATTCAGCATCTTCAGTAAGATTGGTACCAGTTTCAGCTGCAGAGACATATGTACCAGCAGAGAGGTTGGTGGAGGTGCCAGTTTCAGTGGGGGTTAAGGACTCCACCTCAATGAGTAGCCTGTAGATTTTGTTCCCAACTCCAAAAAGCCTTTCAACAGGGATTTTGGAGGGATCTTTACATAATATTTTGACCCTAAGAGTTTCATAGAATGACTTGAAATTATGCTGCCAATCCACATCCAGTAAGACCCCCAGAGTGGAAGTGATTTGATCCAGCATAGTCCAGTCACACCACTTGGGGGTTCAATTTCCTGATCTTGATCCAAGTTTCCTGGAGGTCCTCTTCAGCCCCAATCCTGCCTTTCCAGACTTCAACATTGACTACAACATTGTCTTTTTTGAGACCAAAACAGGGGTATCCAGCAACTTGAACTACATCTATTTCAGGAGGGAGTTTGACCAAGAATGTCCACTCATCTAGGGCATTGATTGGCCAGGGCCAGTTGGTTTTGTAAATGTCTGCAAACTCAGTGGCAAGTTCCTGCTTGGTCACCTCACCAGCTTCTACCAGAACAATCCCCACATTCTTCAGGGAGCCATGATACTGAGCATTTTCATCAGGTGGGTCTATGTGTTAGAACCCTAATCCTGGAGCAGCACTTCCAACATATTTAGCAGAACTGTGGGTTTTCCTTCTGACATGGCAATTCTCAACTTTATGGGTAACCATTTTGCAGATAAAACAACTCTTGGGCTTGACACATTTATCCAAATGATAACCTGGTTCCCCACAGTTGTAGCAGATCAACTCAGAGTATGCCATAAGGCCCGAAGCAGGGGCAGGAGCAGTTTTCTGGATGTCCTGTCTCTTCTTTTGCTGATTCTTGCCTTGAGATTTCCCACTGATCTAAGAGTCAGAACCACCAGCAGATTGATCTTGTGCAATTACAGGAGCCTGCCCAGATTGTGCCCCCATTTGGGGCGGAGGTGGGCCGTACCACTGCCCAACCGGTGCTCCCCCTCATTGTGATAGGGGAAATTCATCGAAGTTCCTGGTTCCTTCTCATCCTCCAGCCAGATGTTGTCTCTCAGGAGCAGAAATAACCACCAGACAGCTCAATTAAAGCAGATTGCAAGCCTAATTTCAATCTTCTACAGGTTTGGGGGAGAGGTAAGGTAGGGGATCCACCTGCTCCGGCTCCGGTGGCATGCTGGTGGGCATGAGTCCAGTCAAGCATTCCTATCTCGCAGCACGGTGTGGATCTCCTGAATTCACTTCTCCTTTCGCCCATCGAACGAACGCAATCAGCGGCTTCCTGGGGTGGGGCATCCTATGCTTCTCCGAGAAATCTCCTTCGAAGTAGATCCGCAGGGCTAGATTCAGTAGCTCCCAATCCACATGATCTTTGCACATCCGAGCATACCTGCACGAGTGAGAGAACAGATTCGGTCCCTCCTTGGCTTCCTCCCTCACAGCTTCCTCCTCTGCTTCCCTCCATTCGCGCGTGCACTGGGTCCAGGAGAGAGCGTCGTCGCAGATCCGCATCACCTGCTCCCTCCATCTCCTCCCTCGAGTCTCCCGCAGCACCGCCGGCGCGACAGAGTTGAGCGGCTGGAGCATCCGCGGGAAGGCTTTTGTAGACATGTGGGAGATGCATCTTGTACATCTGCCTGTCTTCCAGCCACTCCCCCGTGGATATGGCCGGCGACTCCATGGGGCGCGCGAGCGGACTTGCTGAGGGGGGCAGGCGCACCCGGAGTCAGGAGGCGGGGGGTGGCGACGAGGGTGGAGGTAGTGGCGGGGGCGGCGGCGAGGGTGGATGTGGTGGCGGGGGCGAAGGGGATCGCGAGAGCGTTCATCTATTTGCCAATTATGTGAACTAAACAGTCAACATATAAAATAATTTAAATATATATAATATAGTTAGAAGGGAAACATAAGTTGGACCTGGTGTTCCTATTCTTATATAGAAAAATAGAACAGACCTCTGCGTTTTCTTCAAAAAAATACATAAATTGGGCTGCCAAAAATAAAACCTCGGATGGGAGTGAGGGAGTCCTGGATTAGGGGGTGTTCGGATAGCCGGACTATACCTTCAAGCCGGACTCCTGGACTATGAAGATACAAGATTGAAGACTTCGTTCCGTGTCCGGATGGGACTTTCCTTGGCGTGGAAGGCAAGCTTGGCGATGCGATATTCAAGATCTCCTACCATTGTAACCGACTCTGTGTAACCCTAACCCTATCCGGTGTCTATATAAACCGTAGGGTTGTAGTCCGTAGGACAGAATCAACTCCATACACAACAATCATGCCATAGGCTAGCTTCTAGGGTTTAGCCTCCTTGATCTTGTGGCAGACCTACTCTTGTACTACCCATATCATCAATATTAATCAAGCAGGAGTACGGTTTTACCTCCATCGAGAGGGCCCGAACCTGGGTAAAACAAAGTGTCCCCTGTCTCCTGTTACCATCCAGCCTAGACGCACAGTTCGGGACCCCCTACCCGATATCCGCCGGTTTTGACACCGACATTGGTGCTTTCATTGAGAGTTCCTCTGTGTCGTCGCCTGTAGGCCCGATGGCTCCTTCGATCTTCAACAATGATGCGATCCAGGGTGAGACTTTTCTCCCCGGACAGATCTTTGTCTTCAGCGGCTTCGCACTGCGGGCCAACTTGCTTGGCCACCTTGAGCAGATCGAAAGCTACGCCCCTGGCCATCAGGTCAGGTTTGGAAGCCTAAACTACACGGCTGACATCCGCGGAGACTTGATCTTCGACGGATTCGAGCCACAGCCAAGCGTGCCACACTGTCTCGATGGGCAGGATATAGCTCTGCCGCCGAACAGCGCCTTGGAGGCCGCACACGCATCGGTTTTGACCATTGATTCGGAACCTACTGCGCCGATTGAGGATCAGCGGTTGGACGCTGCCTCAGGGGCTGCGATCTTAGAGGCGATCGAGCCGAACCCTAGCCCTGCACTCCGCATGGCCCATGACTCCGAGGAGCCGGATTCCTCTCCGAACTCCGAGCCCGCCGCGCCCCCGCCAATCGAATCCGATTAAGCGCCGGTAATGGAGTTCACCGCAGTGGACATCTTTCAGCATTCACCTTTTGGCGGCATCCTGAATTCTCTTAAGTCTCTCTCTTTATCAGGAGAGCCCTGGCCGGTCTACGGTCAGCAAGGGTGGGATACGGACGGTGAGGAAATTCAAAACCCACCCACCACCCACTTTGTAGCCACTGTCGACGATTTAACCGACATACTTGACTTCGGCTCCGAAGACATCGACGGCATGGACGACGATATAGGAGACGAACATGAACCAACACCTGTAGGGCGCTGGAAAGCCACCTTGTCATACGACATATACATGGTGGATACTCCAAAAGAAGGATATGGCGATTGAACAGTGGGGGATGACGCCCCCAAGAAACAGCCAAAGCACCGGCGTCAGCGGCGCCGCTCTAAATCATGCCAAAGCAAAAACGGTGATTCCGGCACGGGAGATAATACTACTCCGGATAGCGCTGAAGAACACCCACCCCAGCAAGATTCGGCATAGGAAGATGGAGAAGCCAGCCCTCATGAGAGAGCGGCAGACCAAGAGGTCGAGGATGATAACTATACGCCTCCCTTCGAAGACGAGGAAAGCCTCGATGACGACGAATTCGTCATACCATCAGACCCCACCAAACAAGAGCGTTTTAGACGCAGGCTTTTAGCTATGGCAAGAAACCTCAAGAAAAAGCAGCAACAGCTTAGAGCTGCCCAAGATTTGCTAGCTGACAGATGGACTGAAGTCCTTGCGGCCGAAGAGTATGAACTCGAGCGCTCCTCCAAGAGTTACCCGAAGCGCAGGCCGCTACCCCGATCGGAGGAGGAAGCACCTACATCACCAGCGCATGACATGGCAGACCGGCCACCCCGTGGCCGCGACAGAGAGGCCTTTAAGCCCTCTACCCAAGCCATGCCCCGACGCCGCACAACTAAGGCACGGGAAAATGCACCGACCTGCGAAACATACTGGAGGATAAGGCAAGACAGACAAGATCGATCTACGGATCGCGCAGGTGCCCTATGGCAGGTGACAATGATCTTCACTCCGGATACAACAAATCCGGCCGGGCCGAACACAACAGACATAGCTCTTCCGAGCTGCGTCGTGATATAGCCCAGTACAGAGGCGCCGCACACCCGCTATGCTTCACGAATGAAGTAATGGATCATAAAATCCCAGAGGGCTTCAAACCCATAAACATCGAATCATACGATGGCACCACAGACCCGGCGGTATGGATTGAGGACTATCTCCTTCATATCCACATGGCACGCGGCGATGATCTACACGCCATCAATTACCTCCCGCTCAAACTTAAAGGACCGGCCCGACATTGGCTTAACAGCTTGCCAGCAGACTCAATCGGTTCTTGGAAGGACCTGGAAGCCGCATTCCTCGATAACTTCCTGGGCACTTACGTGCAGCCGCCGGATGCCGACGACTTAAGCCACATAATTCAGCAGCTAGAAGAATCAGCCAGACAATTCTAGACAAGGTTCCTAAGAAAGAAAAACCAGATAGTCGACTGTCTGGACGCAAAGGCCCTAGCAGCCTTCAAGCATAACATCCGCGACGAGTGGCTTGCCCGGCACCTGGGACAGGAAAAGCCGAAATCCATGGCAGCCCTCACGACACTCATGACCCGCTTTTGCGCGGGAGAGGACAGCTGGCTAGCTCGCAGTAACAACTTATCAAAGAACCATGGTAATTCGGATGCCAAGGACAAAAGTGGCAGGACACGTTGGAACAAACAAAAACGCCGCATTAATAGCGACAGTAATGAAGACACGACAGTCAATGCCGGATTTAGAGGCTATAAATCCTGTCAGCGGAAAAAGCCATTCAAAAAGAATACTCAGGGCCCGTCCAGTTTGGACCGAATACTCGATCGCTTGTGCCAGATACATGGCACCCCCGAAAAGCCAGCCAATCACACTAACAGGGATTGTTTGGTGTTCAAGCAGGCAGGCAAGTTAAGAGCCGAAAACAGAGACAAGGGGCTGCACAGCGACGACGAGGAGCCCAAGCCGCCGAACAACAATGGACAGAAGGGTTTTCCCCCACAAGTACGGATGGTGAACATGATATACGCAACCCACATTCCCAAGCGGGAGCGGAAGCATGCGCTGCGGGACATATACGCGATGGAGCCAGTTGCCCCAAAGTTCAACCCATGGTCCTCCTACCCGATCACCTTTGATCGAAGGGACCATCCCACTAGCATCCGTCATGGCAGCTTCGCCGCATTGGTTCTCGACCCAATCATCGACGGATTTCACCTCACAAGAGTCCTCATTGACGGCGGCAGTAGCCTGAACTTGCTTTATCAGGACATAGTGCGGAAAATGGGCATAGATCCCTCAAGGATCAAACCCATAAGAACGACCTTTAAAGGCGCCATACCAGGTGTAGAAGCCAACTGTACAGGCTTAGTAACACTTGACGTAGTCTTCGGATCCCCGGATAATTTCTGAAGCGAAGAGTTAATCTTCGATATAGTCCCATTTCGCAGTGGCTATCACGCCCTGCTCGGATGAACTGCATTCGCAAAATTCAATGCAGTGCCGCACTACGCATATCTCAAACTCAAGATGCCAGGCCCTCGAGGAGTAATCACGGTCAACGGAAACACCGAACGCTCCCTCCGTACGGAGGAGCATACGGCGGCTCTCGCAGCGGAGGTACAAAGTAGCCTTCTTCGGCAACTCCCCAATCCGGCCATTGAAAAGCCAGACACTGCCAAGCGCGCACGAAGTAACCTAAAACAGGACCGCCTGGCACACTCTGAGCAAGCGTAGCAATGCGGCCCCAACCCCAGCTTTCGCGACCTAGCGAAACCAATACCTTGCGTACATAACTACGCCCTTGAAATACCATGGGCACAGGGGAAGGGGCACAATAAAGGCACGCCCAAAATACGGCTTAAAACGTACCAGGGGCTGCCGGATTCTTTTTCTTTTCTTACTTTCAGGACTCCATACTTCGGACGACCTGTTCGGCAATTCGACTGCCGCACAAACGATGCAAGATCCAGGGAGGCAGACAAGCCATGCCGCATTATGGAATCCCCAGGTGGTCTCTGTTACGAGCGGTATACCTGTTTTAAATAAAATTCCGTGGCCTTTCCCTGGTCAGGACATACTGAATAGTCCAAATATCTTTTGCTTACCGCACTATTTGTATCGTTCGGCTTTGATAAACAGCCTCTCCATAAACAATGCTTAGATTTTTGTCAATTTTTTGCATTACTTTTTTCATATATTTGTTCATCAATGACATGTTGCACCCGTACACTGTGGTACGGCAAGTACGCCAGGGGCTTCAGTACCCTTCAATATGGCGTGAGAAGTCCGTACACTTTCACAAGTGCGGCACCCCGAACTTATAGCACTATATGCATCGACTCCGAATCATGATTTGGGTCAATAGTTGGGTTTGTCCAGCTCCTATGTTTTGGTGCCTTACGTTCCGCTATATCGGCTAAGGTAGCACTAGGAGAACCACTGCGATTGTGCCCCGGTTGAGCTGGGTTAAGCACCTCAGTGGAGAAAGCTAAAACTGACTGTCATGATGAGGCGAGAGACCGGTCGCTGTTCGAGAGGTTTTTCGAGTCCCTAAAGGCTTATGCCGCTTCGAGCGAGGAGCTGGATAACCCCAGCCAAGGCGTGGATAGTGCCCCGAACTCGGTCTTCTGAACTAGGGGCTTCGCCGAGATTTAAAATTAACGTTCTATGGCTAAGTGAGAGTGTTCAAGCATTATAGTCCGATTGCCTGGTTCGCTGTGCTGAGCGCCTCCCTCGAAGGACCCAACTATGGGAAAAAGAGTGCTCAGGTTTATCCCCGAATACCCCAGCACTAGTGGCATGGGGGCAGAAGCCGACGACTGGCCATCTCTCAAATTTTTGATAAACGGCCGCACAGAAAATAATATTTTAAATTCAACAAGCATTGCTTAAGTGCCTATGAACAAGTTTTCAGCGCACAGGATAAAAACGAGCGAGTTTACTAAAAAATTACATCCTTGGTACATTCATCTGCCACAAGGCAGGCACCCACAAGAACATCCTTGTAGTAGTTCTCGGGCTTGCGATGCTCCTTCCCCGGCGGCGGCCCGTCCTTCACAAGCTTCTCACCGTCTAGCTTACCCCAGTGCACCTTTACATGGGCAAGGGCCCTACGGGCACTTTCGATGCAGACAGAACGCTTGATGACCTCGAGCCTTGGACAGGCCTCCACTAGCCGCCGCACCAGCCCGCAGTAGCTCCTAGGCAGGGCCTCTCCGGGCCACAACCGAACTATGAAGCTCTTCATGGCCTGTTCGGCCGCCTTGTGAAGTTCGACCAGCTGTTTCAGCTGGTCGCTCAAGGGCACAGGGTGTCCGGCCTCAGCATACTGAGACCATAACACCTTCTCCGTCGAGTTTCCCTCTTCAGCTCGGTAGAATGCGGCGGCATCGGATATGCTGCGGGGAAGATCTGCGAGTGCCCCTGGAGAACTCCGGATTCGGGTAAGTAACAAGTAGTTTACTTTTATATTTCTGCTTTGCATAAAGAATGCCTTACCCGCTGCTATCTTCTTCATATCCCCCAACTCTCGGAGGGCCTTTTGGGCTTCGGCCTTGGCGGACTTGGCAGTCTCAAGGGTCGTCGCAAGCTCGGACGCTCGGGTCTTTGACTCAAGCTCCAAACTCTCATGTTTTTTCATGAGAGCCTGAAGCTCTTGCTACACCTCGCCGACCTGAGTCCCAAGTTTCTCTCGCTCGGTGCGCTCCGCGGCCGTTTTCTTTTCGGCCTCGGACAGCGCCTACTTGAGGGTCGCCACCTCAGTCGTGGCCCCTACAATAAGCAGTACAATCCTGTTATTTTTTGCAATCACGCCTCTCTATAGGCACCTTTTTATAAGGTATTTCTTACCTTCTTTCTCCTCGAGCTGCCGCTTGGCATGGCCGAGCTCTTGCTCGGACTGCTCGAGCCCCTGCTTCAGGGTACCCACCTCCGCAGTCAGTGCGGCGGTGGCTAGCAGTGAAGCCTGCATACGCATATTGACACTTTATTGCTAGACTCCTGCGAAATTTAATAGATCCTCTATTCGGCTTTTCTTTCCGAACGCCAAACAGTGCATCAGGGGCTACTGTCTATGCGCTAATATTTTTACATATTTTTACTTACCTCGAAGCCTATTAGGAGGCTAGCGCAAGCTTCATTCAGCCCGCTCTTGGCGGACTGAACCTTCCGGATCACCGCACTCATAATAGTACGGTGCTCCTCGTCGATGGAGGCGCCTTCAAGCACCTCCAGCAGATTATCCGGCACCTCCGGTTGGACGGGGGCTGCCGGCTCAGAAGGCTGGCTCCTCCTCGAAGGAGTTCGCCTGCCGCGGTCCGAAATCGTTGAAGATTCTGGCACAGTGTCCGGCTTAAAGCTGGACTTGGAGCCCTGGTGGGTCTTGTCCCCTTCCCTCCTGGGGTCCGGGAGGTCGCCTTGCGGCTCCTCCAGGACCACCTCCTCCTGCCCCGGAGCTCGTTGCGACGCCACTTCGGCATCATTCGCAGTGCGGGGAGAGACAGCGGGCGGAACAGAGTTCACGTCCGATGAATCCAGGGAGCCGCTCGACGACTCGTTGAGTTTGGCCCGGGGCGGGCTGCATGATAATATTTGACGTTAGGGAAAGCTGTGCAACAAAAGAAATATCATGAGTTACTCTGGTATATGAACACTTACGATTTCGCTGGACGCCTGGCCCTGTCCGGCCACTCCTCTTCGCCCTCGTCGGCGTCGGGGGCGTAGTCCGACGGAGGGGTTTTCCTCTTCTTGGACCCTTCACCCCCCCTCTGGGGCGGCCTTCCTTTTCTTTCCTTCCCCCACTGGAGGGGTAGAGGTTTCTTCTTCCTCCTCCTCGTTTTCACGGGAAGAGGGCATCTCGGACTCATCAGATGACGAGTCTGACAGCACCACGTTACGAGTCTGACATTACGAGTAATCTATGAAAAAAGCTCAACATCCTGTAAAAGGTGTAGATGGCATACCTTGCTAGCGTGACGCTGCAAGCTGTATCCGCGGTCCTCGGAAGCGGATGCAGGAGCCTCGGCGCCCTTGAATAGCATCTTCCAGGCGTCCTCGTACGTTGTGTCGAAGAGCCCGCTGAGGGTTTGATGCTGCACCGGGTCGAACTCCCACAGATTGAAATCCCGTTGTTGGCACGGGAGAATCCGGCGGACGAGCATAACCTGGATTATATTAACTAGCCGGACTGGCTTGTTTACCAGGGACCGGATGCATGTTTGCAATCCGGCTACCTCTTCCTCGTCGCCCCACGACAGGCCCGTCTCTTTCCAGGACACAAGCCGCATGGGGGGTCCGGATCGGAACTCTGGGACCGCGGTCCATTCCAGATTGCGTGGCTCGGTGATATAAAACCACCCGGATTTCCATCCCTTTAGGGTCTCCACGAAAGAGCCCTCGAACCATAGGGCGTTGGCCATCTTGCCTGCCATGGCGCCTCCGCACTCCGCCTGGCTGCCGCTCACCACCTTGGGCTTGATGTTGAAAGTCTTGAGCCAGAGGCCGAAATGGGGGCGGACGCGGAGAAAGGCCTCACACACGACGATAAACACCGAGATGTTGAGGATGAAGTTCGGAGCTAGATCGTGGAAATCCAGGCCGTAGTAGAACATGAGCCCCTGGACAAATGGGTGGAGTGGAAAACCCAGTCCGCGGAGGAAGTGGAGGAGAAATACCACCCTCTCATGGGGCCTTGGGGTGGGGATAAGCTGCCCCTCCTCGGGAAGCCGGTGCGTGATGTCCTTGGACAGATATCCGGCCTTCCTTAGCTTCTTGATTTTGCCCTCCGTAACGGTGGAGACCATCCATTTGCCTCCCGCTCCGGACATTGCTGGAGAAGGTTGAGGTGGGAAGTGCGGGCTTGGGCGCTGGAGCTCGGGTGCGTGAGAGATGGGTAGGCAAGGGAGGAAGAAGGCGTAGGTAAATAGGGTGGATCCTTATCCCCTTATATAGGCGGATGCGGTTATGCGTCCCCACCGGCCTAGTAAAACTCGCTTTCCTCCCGAGCGCCGTGATAAATGGCGCGGTTGGGTTACCCACGTCCGTATTAATGAGAATCCCGTAAAAAGGGTACACGATCTCTGCTTCGACAAGATGTGCCAAGGAAACCGCCTCGCAAAACATGCTGAGGTGGGAAAGTAAAAATGATTCGAGTAAAGGACTTGGCTATAGTGTGATGGCGCGCTGCAGAATATGTCAGCAGATTTGATTTGTGTTAATATTATTCTCTCTATGGCAATATGTGGAAACTTATTTTTCAGAGCTGGGCACTACTCTTGG
Source organism: Triticum aestivum (assembly GCF_018294505.1). Lineage (NCBI taxonomy): Eukaryota > Viridiplantae > Streptophyta > Magnoliopsida > Poales > Poaceae > Triticum > Triticum aestivum. The sequence continues at coordinate 173,677,721 of NC_057809.1, forward strand.
TGATTGCGATCTTCTATGAAGGACTTGGAGGAGGAACCCGCCTTGCAATGCAGAAGACAATTTGCGCACCGGACTCGTCATCATTGAAGCCTGGTTCAGGGGCTACTGAGGGAGTCCTGGATTAGGGGGTGTTCGGATAGCCGGACTATACCTTCAAGCCGGACTCCTGGACTATGAAGATACAAGATTGAAGATTTCGTTCCGTGTCCAGATGGGACTTTCCTTGGCGTGGAAGGCAAGCTTGGCGATGCGATATTCAAGATCTCCTACCATTGTAACTGACTCTGTGTAACCCTAACCCTATCCGGTGTCTATATAAACCGGAGGGTTGTAGTCCGTAGGACAGAATCAACTCCATACACAACAATCATACCATAGGCTAGCTTCTAGGGTTTAGCCTCCTTGATCTCGTGGTAGACCTACTCTTGTACTACCCATATCATCAATATTAATCAAGCAGGAGTAGAGTTTTACCTCCATCGAGAGGGCCCGAACCTAGGTAAAACAAAGTGTCCCCTGTCTCCTATTACCATCCGGCCTAGACGCACAGTTCGGGACCCCCTACCCGAGATCCGCCGGTTTTGACACCGACAGGGAGGTCCATAGGCCGGTCGATACATGACGGACCTAAGAAAATACAAACAGGCCTATGGACCTCCCATCCGAGGTCGTGGGCTGCGCATGTTAAAATGAAAGCCTAGACGGGGCAGCCAAAAACCACGTCCAACACTTGCCAAAACTTCGTCCCTTGTTTTCTCTGTGTTTCGCACACTCGACATTGTGTGGGCATTTTGACTGTGCATCATATGAAGATGTGCTATGCATGAATGTTGATCAGCATGATGTTAACTGGCTGGTAGTTCCATTTTCGACCATGAATAAAACTTCCAACATGATGTTAACCCTATTTGAAAAGGCCGTGTTAATATAAATGCTCTGCCTCTGAAAGTTGCAGCTTCTTATCTGAAACTGAACTTGCAGTTTCTTATCTGAAACTGAAACTTGCAGTTTCTTCTCTGAGAATCACATTGTCTGCACTTTTATACTCCTATGAAACTACATTTTTAAGTGCTAAAAATAGATATCTAGAATTCATAAAATACTCCATATGCTCAATACTGCAAATCTGAAATTCAAAAGACATTCCTATCTGAAAGTACTCCCAAAATACACAACACAAAACACAATTCACAACCTGCAAATACTGACAACCCTAAGCTCCTCCTGACAATTCACAACCTTCCCGACTATTGGGCTGGGGGGCAGCCCCCTCCTATTCCTTGGCGGCAGACCGCCGCCCCGTGAGACGATGTGAACGGCGAGGGAGACGATGGCGGGGAAGCATCGTCGGGCCCACTGCTTTTCTCCTCTTGCAGTTGGGTTCGGTCGACGAACACTCCACCGGCTCGCTCTGGCACAACACCCTCACAAACGGCACCCTGTAGATGCTCGATCCTTCAATCTCTGGTGGATGCTCCATCTAGGATCGATACTCCCACCACCGCTCCCTCATGATTGGATTCGGTGAATCTGTTTGCTCCATGGCCCAGAGGAGCAACTCTATGTACTCCTGCGCGACTCCCTCTGGGAATATCGCCGCCTTTTCGCTCTGTTGCAGATATTTGGCCATGGATGTCGCTGTCGCCTCTAGTTGGTCCTTATTGTCAAACCAAGACTGTATCTCCAACATCCTAGCTAGCTTCGCAGGGTCGCCGTCTGCGATCCTCACGTATCGGTTGTACTCCTCCATCGATCTACTTCTCCACAGCACCTTCACTCGCCGGCGGTGGTTTTTGAAAGGAAGAGGAGAGGAGCAGCGCTGGTTTTGGATTAGAATGGGAGAGGAGCGATGCTGGTTTTGGACTGGAACATGAGAGGAGGGGCGGTGGTTTTGAAGTGGAAGAGGAGAGGAGCGGCGCTGCATTTAGATTGGAACATGAGAGGAGCGGCAGTGGTTTAAGAGGAGAAGAGCGGTGCTGGTCTTGGAAGTATTTTTTTGTTGTTTTGTGTATTTTGGGTCAAAGTTTGACCACGTACTGTATTTGACAAGCAAAATGTGAATGCATGTCACCAAAAATTGTATCATTTGGTTCGTATCTGAATGTACTTTCAAATTATATTATTTTTGCAACGTATAACATATATTTTATGTGCGAAAATCATCTTCAATTATGACCCAAAATAAAAGGGAGACTAGTTAATGTGGGGTCACTTTCTTAATTGAATGGTAAATTGATTTTGATTTGATCCAGTCACAGCGTGTCGGCCCTCTCGTCCAATCCTAAATCGCTGCCGCACGCTCCTCTCCCTCTTCTCCATTGCAAAACCACCTCCTCTCCTCTCCATCATCTCCATTCCAAAACCACCATCTTGCCTCTCCCTCTTCTGATCTTCTCCATTGCAAAACCACCTCCTCTCCTATCTATCATCTCCATTCCAAAACCACTGTCTCGCCTCTCCCTCTTCTCTATTGCAAGACCACCGTCTCTCTTCCGTTTTCTAGACGCTTTGCTCCATGGTGCGGGCGCAATCCATAGATACAAAATTAGTATACTATATACTATTTAAAAGTCGAGGGCGGGGCTTTTCCTGCACGGTCGGCGGCAGGGCAGTTCTGCCTAGTTGGTTTGACAGAGACGCGAGAAGACGAGGGAGTAGGCTGCTGCAAATGTAGGGCTGTGTGATTTGACAGCGAGTTACTGCTGGACAGGTGGGGCCCCGTGATTTGACTTGCCATTATCATTTTAACTGCGGTGCTACGACCAGCGTGAGTCTCCCGATTCCTGACCACCTCCATACAGGTGCCTCTCCCAATGCTCCACCATGTAGTAGAGGCTGGCTCTTGCATGAGAGCCCACTTCTCCACTTTTTCCTTGCCTCTCTTTCCTCCACATATGCAAAAATGCCATGTAAAGCGCACTATTGTACTTACTTTTACTTGCTCCTACAGGTGCTTAAGCTTGCCACATAGGCATAAAGTCTGATGTGGCAAGTTAATCAAGAAGAGAGAGACTAGTTTGGTGACCCAAGGAAGAAACGGTGCTAAGCGCGTGTACCTAGGTGAAAAGACAATTTTGAGTCTATAGCTAATTAAATGAAGCAAACTTAGCAACACCATTTCATTGGAAGAGGTCACTCCTTAGCAAATGCAATAAATACTAGTACTCCCTGTGTCCCATAATATAAGAACGTTTTTGGCACTACACTAGTGTCAAAAACATTCTTATATTATGGGACGGAGGGAGTACGAAGAAAGAGATAGAGAGGAGTAAAAAATACACTTATAGCCAACTTATAGCCAACCTTGCTGTAGTATGAGTGACTAAGTGATGACTATGTATGACATGCCAACATCAGATATCCTAATGCACCGTGTTAAATCTCCAAGGGCGCGACCGCGTGAGCGATGCAACGGTCGTGGTAGGCGCGACCATGATACGTGCTGCTGGTAGTCCTTGGATCTGAGATCAAACGGTCGTATGCTAAGTTGCTGAAAATTTGCAGAATAACCCCCCATGATAGGATATTCACCCATAGGTCTAGAATCACGCCATGCAACCGTTCGATCATAGATCCAAGGGCTCTCGAAAGCTCATATCATGGGAGAATGGAAATCCACTACCCCGCCATTCGCACGCTGGCAGTTCGCTCCTACTCGTCCCCGCACGTCCTTCAATACTACGGCGGTTCGCTCCTAGTCGTCCTGTCCATTCACATTACGACAGTTCCACTAATCCAAACCGTCCTCCCAAATCCCTGTCGTCCCAAATCTCCACGATCGGCGGTGAGTACAAGGTTAGAACCATCACCGGCGATGAGTTCGACGTCATCTACACCCGTTCTTCCGCGACGGTGAAAGGATGCCTTTCTCACTTCAGATGCATGTTCAAAAACTCAGATGATGAGTGGGTCGCTGGGCTAGATGTTGAGTACACCACAGTCCTGGGACCAGAGAAGGATCTAAAGGACGAAGAGAGGAAGAAGCCCGCCGTGATCCAGGTTTGCGTGCATGACTTATGCTTGGTCTACCACATATGCCATGCCGACGTTGAGTGCCAGGATTTTAAGGACTTCCTCGAGAACAACCTAGTCAAATTCGTTACTGTAGACTTTAAGAACGACAGGGATGTCCTGCGTCGGATAGGTCTGGTTGTAGGCAACCCCTTTGACCTCCAGAAGAATCGACTGGTGTCCTCTCGTCAGCCTTCAATGCCGACCCTGGTAGGAGCCATGGTTCATCCTTCGTACGGTAAACTGGAGAAACCTCCATACACGTTTCATCGTCATGCATGGTAGCGGAATGTACTAGATATAGACCACATCCACTATGCTACAATGGATGGCTACCTTTGCTTCAATATCTACAAGGGTTGGATGAAGAGCAACAGCCAAGTGTGCGGTTCAAGCAAAGAAGTATCGGCCAAGAGGAAGAGGGACAAGGACGAAGTCGAGGACGTGGATGAGGACTCCGAGTAAGGTGGCAGTGTCGTTGCTCATGGTGGTTCTAATGCAGTGTCTATCAGAATAGTTGCAAATTTTAATTTCAGGTGTGCTTAATTTAATTTGAGGGGTGTGTTGTGCTGAGCCCCCAGCAGAACTATGTTATGTTTCTTCTCGTTACTTTAACTCTTCAGGATGTACATACTAGTATTTCTTACATTTCATCTTTTAGTTGGTATAGTACTACCACTCGTTTCTTCACATTATATACATACAATATATATGGCCAACATCATATAACCAGCAGTTTAGTTGTCAAAGAATTTTAGGGTGCTTAGTTTTGTCAAAGAATTCCAGGATGCTTAGAGGGTGCTTGGATCCAAGGGACTTATTTTAGTCTGACTAAAAATAGTCTCTTTAAGAGGCTAAAGTTCCAAGCACCCCTGACTAAAGAGGGGCTAAAACTAGTCTTGAGACTAAATTTTTTTAGTCAGGGGTACCCCTACTAAAATGTGGATTAGTCCTCTCTCTACTCATTTAACTCCTCTCTTTTAATACAGGCGAGTTCTGGATTGGAGGGTTTGGAGGATAATAAATGCTTATTAACTTGATTTTAGCCTTTTTAGTATTTGGATCCAAGCATGGGTGAGGCTAGCATGTTTTAGTCCCACTACTTTTAGTCATGGGACTAAAACGTATCCAAGCACCCTCTTAGTTTTATTTGAGGGGTGGGTTGTGCTGGACACCATTATTGTGACTAGCCTTTTTAATAGTACTATATGCATAATTTGGCGAGGAGTGCTCTCTATATGTACCATCTTTTTTTTAATTTCAAGTTTTGCTCCATGGTGCAATCCATCGACACTACTACTGTACAAAAGTATACATTTTTTAATAGGCTAGAGGGCGGGGCAGTCTAGCTTGGTCGGTTTCACGAGAGGCGAGGGCCTTTGTGATTTGACGGCTCATTACTGCTGGAAGGCAGGGCCTTGTGATTTGACTGCTTGTATAAATGCGCCGACGACCTGATCGAGGAGGAGCAAAGAACCGTGCGGTATACTCAAGTTTTCCACTGGAGTAGTACTGCGACGGAGGAGCACGAAACACGGCAGCCCAGTGCCATATGTTGATAAAAAATGATCTAATTTCCTAGTCATCTCATTGTTAGCATTGTTCTATTCATTCCCTCAAAAAAACCATTGTTCTATTCATGCCTCGCAGAGAATGTGACACGTGCGGCGAAACACCCGAAGCAAAAGATGAAACACAGGAGCAAAAGAAGAAGGAAGATTATCACCCCAAATGATCTAATTCGCCGTGGAGTCGTAACTGCTTCTTCATCTCCTCCACGACCTCCATCTCCTTGCGTGTCTCCTCCGCCATCTTCTTCATTCTATCCATGACGCGGGATTTCTCGACGCGAGCCTTCATCATATGTTCCATGACCGCATTACATACCTTGACAGCAGCCGGGTGCTCGATGCGGAGCTTCGCCGACTCCTCCTTTTGTTCCATGACGAGGGCTTGCAGCATCTTCTATTCTCATGCAGCTTCTTCCAGCCGGCGTTCTTCTCCTTCAACAGGTCGATCTCATGGCAGAGCTTCGCCTTGTCCTCCTGAAGTCGCAGGATTTTGCCGGTCGCCTTCTTCTGCGAGGCAATGCTCTTCTTCAGCAGCATCACCAAGCCGGCGGTCAACTCCCCCTGCTGATTGAGCTCAGCGAGCATGTCGTCGAGGCTCTGCTTAAGCAACAACATCAAGCCTTGGATGAACTCCTTCTGCTTGTTGAGGTGCTTATTGAGCTGATTGGGCATGCCGTCGAGGGATAACGACTCTAGCTCCGCCGGCTCGGCATGTTCGCCTCTGCGGCTAGGGCGCTCTTGGGAGCCATCGCCTGCCCGTGAGAGATCATTCGAGGTCTCTGCGTGGCGGCGAGCCCTCTTTTTTCCCGCAACCTTGGTTGCCGCTCCCTTGTTACGAGTAGTTCTCGACCTAGAGCTCTGCTCATCGGCCATGGCAACGACGGACGAAGAAGAAGCACTTATGAGGAGGAAAGGTAGAGTAATTTTCGGTTAGGTAGTTCCTGTAAGTGCATCTAGTGCCACCCCTAGTTGGTTTTGGAGTATTGACGACAAACCTGGTTGAGAGACTAATGTGTTTGTGAGAATTGCAGGAGAAGTCCCTCGTTGATTCGGTTTTTCCTATGAGAGATGACCCCTAAAAATGTATGAAGACATTGAAGTCAAAGGTGGTATGTGAAGACATTCACATTAAAGATAGTGACAAGAGAAGACATTGCGTGAAGACTATGGAGCACGAAGACTTAGTTGTTTCGTCATTCTTTTTCTTCTTTGTTGAGTCATAGAAACCACTGTACTTTTAAGTGGGGTCCAAGTGAACCAGTCAGAATGACTGAAGTGATGCTTAACCAAAATCCTATGTCTTCGAGCGAAGACAATGAGAGAGAATCTTATCCAAAGCTAGATAAGTCAGCTTTGCTTGCAGCCCAAGTAAAGTTTCCGTGTGTGTTTGAAATCTGAATGTTGGAACACGTGTCAGTTCCTTAGTGACCCATGGTCATTTCGGACAAATCAGGTCGGGTTTCCTAGTGGCTATAAATAGCCCACCCCCTACAACCATAAATGGTTGGCTGCTCAGAGTTACTATACGGCTTTTGTCGTTTGAGAGCAACCCACCTCGAAGCCTTTGGGAAAGAATTCCTTGTGAGGACAAAGCCCTAAGCACCCAGAGCCAAAGAGTGTTAGGCATCACTGAAGTCTTCCTATCTGTGTGATCTGAAGACTTATTATACTTGAGGATTGTGTATCCTCCAGCCAGTTAGGAGTCGCGTTCTGAGCATCCAAGAGTCATTGTGGATCGCCGGTGAACGAAGTCTGTGAAGGTTTGGAAGTCTACCTTGAAGACTTACCAGAGTGATTGGGCGAGGACTAGGTGTCCTTAGCTCAAGGGGAATAAGGTGAAGATGTGGTCTTCTGAGTTGAATCTCAGCCTCCCTAACCAGACGTACAGTTATCACAGCAACTGGAACTGGTTCAACAAATCATTGTCTTCAATGAGCCACTGGTTCCATCCTCCCCATCTCTTTATTTGCTGATTGGTCCTGGTGAAGTCATTACCTGTTTGCACTAGTTATTTGTCTTCACTGTGTGACTGCTTGTTCTGATTGGCTTCGTACTATCTTCCATTCTGATCTATATTGCCTAGCTGCTATTAGTCTCTGTCCTTTCATTTCATTGAATACTTGACTATGGCTTGCTTAGTGTAGTCTACCTTCCGCTGCATGGTAGTAGGTTTATTTCTATCGTTTGTCTTCAAAACTTCCATGATTTGAAGACTTTCATAAAAATCGCCTATTCACCCCCCTCTAGTCGATCACTAGCACTTTAAATTGGTATTAGAGCAAGGTACTCCCTTGTTCTGTGTGATTCGGTTTAACCACCTGGAGTTTTAGCTATGTCGACTGCAGGGATAATCAAAGTCTCCATTGGGTGCCCAGTCTTCAATGGAACTGAATATCCCTACTAGAAGAATAAGATGCGCATGCATCTTGAAGCCATTGATGTCGACCTCTGGTATGTCGTCAAGAATGGCGTCCCCGAGGCTGGTGAAGGTGTCACTGCTGCTGATGTCAAGAAGTTCGTTCAACTGGACTCCACTGCCAAGAACATCATCTGTGGTCATCTGACCAAAGGGCAGCATGGCCGTGTGAGTGCTCTAGAAACATCTAAGCTAGTCTGGGACTGGCTTTCCAAGGTCAACGAAGGCGTATCAGCCCAGAGAGATCAAAGAATCAGTGTCCTTCGCAACCTCTTCAACCGCTTCAAGAGAAACGACAATGAGAATGTTCAGCTCACGTTTGATCGACTCACTGACATCACAAATGAGCTTCAAGCCCTCGGTGCTACTGAGATCACCAAGCATGAAGTCGTCAAGACACTCCTGAGATCACTTGACAGCTCGTTTGACACCCTAGCCCTGATGATTCAAGAACGCCCTGACTTCAAGACACTCGATCCGTCTGACATACTGGAAAGGCTCAACACACATGAGTTTTAGCTTTCTAAGAAAAGAGACATCTACGGTCCCAACTATGGGCGAACTCGTGCTTAGAAGGCAAAAGCTATTTCCTCATCTAAAGAAGAATCTGATTGCAGTTCTGATGATCCTGAAAACATTGGAAAGGAGCTTGCTATGCTTGTGAAGAAATTCCAGAAATTCACCAAGAAGAAAGGCTTCAGAAGGTCCTCACGATCCAGCTCAAGGAATGATGAAACTTCTGCTCATGACTACAAGAAGAGAACATGCCACAAGTGCAAGAAACCTGGCCACTACATCTCCGAGTGTCCGCAGTGGGACAATGAGAACAAGAAGAAGAAGAAGAACAAGGAATATGATTCTGACGACAAGAAGAAGAAATACTCATAGTCTTCTTCCAAGTCTTCATCAAAATCTTCATCACACAAGAAGAGCTCATCTGGCAAGGCTCGTGCGTTTGTTGGCAAGGAAATGGATTCAGAGGAGTCGGCTTCTGAGGAGGCGGAGGAGGAGTCTGAGGAGGAGTCCGATTCTGGCATTGCAAGTCTGGCTACAGCCTACGTTGCCAAGTCCATCTTCAACATTGAATACAATGACTTCATCACCGACGCCGATGCTAATGACCAGGACACCTCCACTCCCACCTACTGCTTCTTGGCACGCGGTGCCAAGGTAAACTCATGCACTACTCACTATCAAATATCCAGTGAAGATGACTCTGATTGTGGTTCCAAACCCAGCTACAAAACACTTGCTAAAATTGCAACTGAACAACAGAAAGCTATGGAACATATTCAAAAACTGTTAGACAAAAGCGATGACCTGTTAGATGCTGAAATGACTCAATCTCAGTCCTTAATTGAAGACATAAAAAATCTTCATGTTAAGTATGAGGAACTTGAAAGTCGTCATGAAACGCTCTCATCAACTCATGAAAAGATTTCCTATGGTTATCTTCAAAGGAAGCAAGATCTTGAGAAATTGAGAGCGGCTAATGAAGATCTTCAAAAGGAAAATGAGTCGCTTTGCACCAAACAGATCAGTTCCGCTCAGGAAGAATTTGAGCCACCATGTCTTAAATGCATTGAGCGTGACAACACTACTTCTGTTCCTGGATGTTCCACTGCTGCTACTGTTGCAATATCTTCAACTATTGATGTGGTAATGACCCCTCTGCTGAGGATGCCACTGCTATTGCTATTGAAAATGCTAGATTGAAGACATTGCTTGAAACAGAGATGTACAAAAGTCTCAAAGGGCATCAGACACTATGTGATGTCCTCAAAAGACAGATCCTGAACCGAAACCCTAGGAAAGAGGGTGTTGGGTTCGAAAGGAAAATGAATGCTGATGGCTCTTACTGGAAACCTGAGCAGTACCCCAAAACCACACGGGTTGCTGCAAAGGAACCTTTAGTGGATCCATCCACCCTATCTGGCTTCACTTGTGCTAATCCCATTGTTATTGATGAATCCTTTGATGCAAACTATAAACTGTTTAAGAATCAGAATGGTGAAGTGTTTGGCAGGTATATTGGTACTAACTGCAGGTATGGGTCACCTATGAAGAAGGTCTGGGTGCTGAAAAAGTGTCTGGAGAATCTTCCTGTGAATGTCGTCATGACACCACAAGTGTAGAAGACAAACCCCAGACCACAAGCTTCATATGGTCCAAAGGCTTCATACAGACAGAGGACTCACCTGAGTCGCACTAACGCAAATGTTTTGCAGGGAAACCATACTCAGGCCTATGAATATGAGCGTGTTTCATCAAACCGCCATGTTCATAAGACCAAGAACTACTCTGCTTATTCTTATGAGTACTATTCTCCACCTGCAAGACTATTTGCTAGGGCTCCAAAGCCAAAGTTCTCAGATGCTGCACTTAGACTCATTGGTTCGAAGCCACCCTTGAAGATGTGGGTGGCTAAGAAAGCTTAACTCCCTTTTTGCAGGGAAGGGTCTCCAGCCGAAAATCAAATTCGTCTGAAGCTATTGTTGGGGACCTTAAACATCTTGTAGGGCGCAAGATCAAATGCCCAAATGGTCTTATTATGTACTTTGTTCCTGAGTTGCTTGCTACCTGCCCTATCAGTCCCAACCTCGATCTAAGTTTTCATAATCCACTTGCTCGTCAAATGTTTATGCTTCACAATTCTCTTTGTGAAGCCTATCCCCCTAACTGCACTGTAGGGTATGACACCAGCTGCTTCAGAATGGATTATTTATAGTGGATGTACTAATCACATGACTGGCAAGTGAAGTCTTCTCATGGACTCAACTTTACATCCATCTGACAAGAGTCACATCACATTTGCTGATACTGATAAAAGCAAGGTATTGGGTCTAGGTAGAGTTGCAATCTCAAGGGATCAACACATGGATAAAGTGATGCTTGTTGAATCCCTTCGTTTCAACTTGATGTCGCCCCAATGCTTTGTGATTTAAACATGATTGTGATATTTGGAAAATACTGTTGCCTTGTTCTAATGGAATCTGACAAGTCTCTAGTCTTTGAAGGGTATCTGAAAGATGATTTGTACGTGGTAGATTTCTCAGCAGGACCACAGCTTGCCGTATGTCTTCTAGCAAAAGCTTCAGAATGCTGGCTCTGGCATCGGAGGCTAGGCCATGCTGGCATGAGGAACTTGCACACTCTTGCAAAGAAGAAGCATGTCATAGGCATCGAGGGCGTCAAGTTCAAGAAGGATCACTTATGCGGTGCCTGTGAAGCTGGAAAGATGATGAGGGCCAAGCATCCCTCGAAGACAATCATGACAACGACTCAACCCTTCGAACTGCTACACATGGACCTCTTCGGTCCCACTCACTACTCAACTCTTACTACTACTGCTTGTCTCTATGGCTTCGTCATTGTTAATGATTATTCAAGATATACATGGGTGCATATAATCCTCTACAAGACTGAAGTGCAGGATGTCTTCAGACACTTCGCCAATCGAGCCATGAACAACTATGGCATCAAGATCAAGCACATCAGAAGTGACAATGGCACTGAATTCAAGAACACTGGCCTCGACACTTATCTTGATACTTTGGGCATCAATCATTAGTTCTCAGCTCCATACATGCCGCAGCAGAATGGCGTCGTGGAACGCAAGAACAAAACACTTATTGAGATGGCCCAGACGATGCTCGATGAATACAAGACTCCAAGAAAGTTCTGGCCTGAAGCCATTGATACTGCATGCCATATCATCAACCGTGTTTATCTTCACAAGCTTCTGAACAAAACATCCTATGAGCTCCTCACTGGCAAGAAACCAAATGTCTGTTACTTCAGAGTATTTGGTGCCAGGTGCTGGATCAAGGATCCACATCACACTTCAAAATTTGCACCGAAAGCACATGAAGGTTTTATGCTTGGATACGGAAATGATTCACACTCCTACAGAGTCTTCAACCTCTTTCACTATAAAGTGGTTGAAACTGTGGATGTGCGGTTCGATGAGACTAACGGCTCACAATGAGAGCACCTGCCATGCTAGATGAAGTTCCATCCAGTGAATCCATCAAGCTTATGGGAACTGGAGAGATCATACCGTCTGAAGCACAGCCCGAAGAAGAACTCATCATCTCTGCACCTGATCAACCTAAAGACAATGCACAGCCTGAAGACAGTCCTTCTAATAATGACAATGATCAACAAGAGCAAAATCTTCGTCCTGCTCATCCTCGTGTTGCAAATGAAGTACATATTGAGAGAATAATTGATAGCATCAATGCACCTGGTCCACTCACTCGTTCAAGGGCAACACAACTAGCAAATTTTTGTGGACACTTCGCATTCGTCTCAATATCTGAACCCAAGAAAGTTGATGAAGCCTTCATGGAACCTGAATGGATTCAAGCTATGCAAGAAGAGCTTCAACAATTTGAGCAGAATAATGTATGGAAACTGGTCAAGCATCCTGATCCTCGTAAGCACAATATCATAGGCACAAATGGATATATCGCAACAAGCAAGATGAGCATGGTCAAGTTGTCAGAAACAAAGCTCGTCTCGTTGCTCAAGGATACACTCAAGTTGAAGGAATTGACTTCGATGAAACATTTGCTCCTATGGCTAGGCTTGAAGCTATACACATACTGCTAGCCTATGCAAATCATCATAACATCCTTCTATATCAAAAGGATGTGAAGAGCACTTTTCTCAATGGCAAGATGAAGAAGAAGTGTATGTTGCACAACCGCCTGGCTTTGAAGATCCAAAACATCCTGACATGGTGTATAAGCTCAACAAGGCACTGTATGGCCTCAAACAAGCCCCTCGTGCTTGGTATGACACACTCAAAGACTTCCTGAAGAGCAAAGGCTTCAAACCTGGTTCCCTAGATCCCACACTCTTCACGAAGACATATGATGGTGAACTATTTGTGTGCCAAATATATGTGGATAACATTATCTTCGGTTGTACGAATCAGAAATACAGTGATGAGTTTGGATACATGATGCAAGAGCAATATCGGATGTCCATGATGGGAGAGTTGAAGTTATTCCTTGGTCTTCAAATACGACAGCAACGCAATGGCATCTTCATATCTCAAGAGAATTACCTCAAAGATTGCCTGAAGAAGTTTGGAATGCAAGACTGCAAAGGTTACATGATGCCAATGCCAGCTAAACACCATCTGAGTCCCGACGACAATGGTAAAGAGTTCGATCAAAAGGTATACCGCTCCATGATTGGTTCTTTGCTTTATTTATGTGCATCTAGGCCAGATATCATGCTTAGTGTTTGCAAGTGTGCCCGATTCCAAGCGGCACCAAAGGAATCGCATCACTTGGCTGTGAAGCGAATTCTTCGATATTTGGCTCACACCCCAACACTAGAATTATGGTATCCAAAGGGCTCAGAGTTTGATCTAGTTGGATTCTCGGATGCTAATTATGCTGGTGACAAGGTGGATCGCAAGTCTACATCAGGCACATGTCACTTTTTGGGACGATCACTCGTCTGTTGGTCTTCAAAGAAGCAGAACTATGTATCTCTCTCCACTGCTGAATCTAAATACATTGCTGCTGGATCTTGCTGCGCTCAGCTTCTATGGATGAAGCAAACACTCAAAGACTATGGCATTCATCTGAAGCAAGTGCCACTCTACCGCGACAATGAAAGTGTAGCAACCAGACCTCAAACGGCCTGATCTCTGTGCTCCAGTGTCATCCCTGGATCAGTAACGCTGACACCACACAGTACTCGGAGGATTTATAGCAGAGTAGCAATCACACACTTATTACATCGAGTGTCTCAAAAGAGAACTTATTACAATAAATATGGCTTAAGGCCATCTAATAACGATAACAGCGGAAGGCTTGGAAGATAAGTGAGTCCATCAACTCCAACGGCATCACTGAGTATAGAACCACGACCTAAAAACTCCTTAATCATCGTCTGAAAAGTTTGCAACATTAACGTTGCAGCCCAAAACGGGTCAGCACATGGAATATGCTGGCAAGGTAACACATAGAGAGTAATGGAATGAAATAGCTATACTATATGCATATTTGGCTGGTGGAAAGCTCTATGGTTACAGTTTTGCGTAAAGCCAATTTTCCCTACTTCAAAGGAATAAATTTATATTACTATCATGGTAGTTGTTAAACATTGAGAATGGTTGACAGCATTCTCAATCCCAATTAAGCATCATCATTAAACATAACCCAACAAAATTAATTTAGAGTAACATGTTGAGATTCACATGATAATCCAAGTACTAGATACTCAAGATGTCCATAACCGGGGACACGGCTAACCATGATTAGTTTATTACACTCTGCAGAGGTTTGCGCACTTTTCACAAGACTCGATCGCCTCCGTTTGGTTTCTCGCACTACAAGGTGTTTGAGAAGACGGATGACCGAGACATAGTCTTTCAGAAGTGCTAGCACCTTACAATCGGGTAGACCGTACCACCTACATCCCCTACATCTACTAGTCTACCACTGTAAGAGTTCGCACAACTTAGTCAACTATGCTAGAGCCCATAATAGCTTGTGGCTGCACACGGAAGTTTCTAGTATGAATAGTCTCATGATCCCTTTGAGCATGGGTGGCGGTCCAAAAGAAAACAGGCAAGTCCTGGAATACCCAGGTGCCTCAATCCACCCAGATGTGTGTTTAAGTTGCCACCTTAGATAAACCATTAATTAAAAATCTCACATGTGTCATGGATATCACTCACCCAATCCACGTTTACTAGCATAGCATGGCATAATAAGAAAACGTAGAAGTAACTCCCAAAGGTTTGATAATAACAGGTAATAGGTACTACCTCATCTACTTCCCATCCCACAATTTAATTAGATCCTAATCATGCAATGTGTTAGGATCGATCTAATGCAATAAAACTGGGTAGTAGAAAGGTATGATCAAAGTGTTACTTGCCTTGCTGATGATCCGCGAAACCGAACGATTCGAAGTAACAGGCGGCGCACTCCGGGTATTCTATCGCAGACAAACAAACAAACATACAATAAGTACTCATCTAATGCACGGGTAAAATGCAAATAAGAGATATAATCAGAAGGTTCATCTTAAGAACTCCGGTTGGCAAAAAGAATCAAATCGAACGAAGCAACGAAAGTCAAACGACGAAAGAAAACAACTTCGTTCTAGTAATCTGGATCTAGAAATTTTATAGTAGCAAAATCTTGTTTAAGTTGGATAAATGGATAGAGGGTTTCGAGACAAAACTCTAGGCGCTTGAATCGCCTGATTCCGATAAACGAGCGAAAAGTTATACTAAAACGAAAATCGGATCAGGAATCGCGATCAGAAAAATCGCGGATTTAATCCGAGAAAAAGAAAAACGACGAACGCTCACTAGAACGAACGAACGGACGAACGCTCCTATTCAAATAAACCAGAAAAACCGATCTGTTTAAAAAATACCGAATCTAAAAAAACCCGACGAAAACCGATTTTTTTAAAAACGTTGGCACGGAAGTCGAGGCGGCGGCGAACCTCGGCGGCGGCGGTAGCGGCGGCTGGGGCGGCGGCTAGGCTAGGGTTTCCCCGGGTGGGCTGCCCCGGCTTATAAAGGCCCCCCTCGGGCCGGAGTCCTAGTCGGACACGGCCCGTAGGTCGGTTCGTTTTTTTTTAATTATTCCGCTCGGAAGAAAAATAAAAAAATACTAAACCGACTCCAAAAATTCCAAAATAAATTTTCGCGGGCTTCTAAAATCCAGCCGCACAAGGTGAACATTTATTTGGGACCTAAATGCAATTTTGAAAAATGCACATTTTTCCTAAATTCAAATAAAACACCGAAAAACTCCGAAATAAAATCTTATTTGATTTTATTATTAAATCCTCAATATTTCTTTATTTTAGGAAAGTCATTTTATTCCTTCTCTCATAATTTATAATAGAAATAATTAATGATAAAATAAATAAAATCAAATGATCCTATTCTCAAAATTTGAGAAAACTCAAATATGAAAATAACGAAATCCCCAACTCTCTCCGTGGGTCATTGAGTTGCGTAGAATTTCTAGGATCAACCAAAAGCAAAATAAAATATGATATGCAATGATGATGTAATGTATAACATTCCAAATTGAAAATTTGGGATGTTACAAACCTACCCCCTTAAGATGAATCTCACCCTCGAGATTCGGGTTGGCTAGAAAATAGGTGAGGGTGGTCTTTGAGCAAATCTTCCTCTCGCTCCCAGGTGGCTTCATCCTCTGTGTGGTGGCTCCACTGAACTTTGCAAAACTTGATAACCTTGCTACGGGTAACTCGGCTGGCAAACTCGAGGATCTTAATTGGTTTCTCCTCGTAGGTCAAATCGTTATCCAACTGAATAGTTTCCAATGGCACTGTGTCTCTCAATCGTATGTCAGCCATCTCCGCGTGACATTTCTTTAACTGAGAAACGTGGAACACATCATGAACTCCTGACAATCCTTTGGGCAATTCTAACTTGTAGGCCACTTCTCCCATACGCTCCAAAACTCGATATGGTCCTACAAATCGTGGCGCTAACTTCCCTTTTACTCCAAAACGCTTTGTTCCCCGAAGTGGAGATACTCGAAGATAAGCTCTATCTCCGACTTCGTAAATGGTCTCCTTGCGTTTAGGATCTGCATAACTTTTTTGTTTGGACTGGGCTACCTTGAGCCTATCGAGAATCAGCTCCACCTTCTGTTCAGACTCTTTAATCAAGTCAGGACCAAACTGTTGGGGAACGTAGCAGAAATTCAAAATTTTCCTACGCGTCACCAAGATCTATCTATGGAGAAACCAGCAACGAGGGGAAGGAGAGTGCATCTACATACCCTTGTAGATCGCTAAGCGGAAGCGTTCAAGTTAACGGGGTTGATGGAGTCGTACTCGTCGTGATTCAGATCACCGATGATCCTAGTGCCGAACGGACGGCACCTCCGCGTTCAACACACGTACAGCTCGACGATGTCTCCCACGCCTTGATCCAGCAAGGAGAGAGGGAGAGGTTGAGGAAGACTCCATCCAGCAGCAGCACAACGGCGTGGTGGTGATGGAGGAGCGTGGCAATCCTGCAGGGCTTCGCCAAGCACCTACGGGAGAGGAGGAGGTGTCACGGGAGGGAGGGAGGCGCCAAGGGCTCAGGTATGGATGCCCTCCCTCCCCTCCACTATATATAGGGGCAGGGGAGAGGGGGAAGGTGCAGCCTTGCCCCTTCCTCCAAGAAAGGGGTGCGGCTAAGAGGGGGGGAGGAGTCCATCCTCCCCAAGGCACCTCGGAGGTGCCTTCCCCCTTGAGGACTCTTCCCTCCCAAGTTTCCTTGGCGCATGGGCCTCTTGGGGCTGGTGCCCTTGGCCCATGTAGGCCAAGGCGCACCCCCTACAGCCCATGTGGCCCCCGGGGCAGGTGGCCCCACCCGGTGGGCCCCCGGGACCCTTCCGGTGGTCCCGGTACAATACCGATGACCCCGAAACTTGTCCCGATGGCCGAAACAGGACTTCCTATATATAAATCTTTACCTCCGGACCATTCCGGAACTCCTCGTGACGTCCGGGATCTCATCCGGGACTCCGAACAACATTCGGTAACCACATACAAGCTTCCTTTATAACCCTAGCGTCATCGAACCTTAAGTGTGTAGACCCTACGGGTTCGGGAGACATGCAGACATGACCGAGATGTTCTCCGGTCAATAACCAACAGCGGGATCTGGATACCCATGTTGGCTCCCACATGTTCCACGATGATCTCATCGGATGAACCACGATGTCAAGGACTCAATCGATCCCGTATACAATTCCCTTTGTCTAGCGGTATGCTACTTGCCCGAGATTCGATCGTCGGTATACCGATACCTTGTTCAATCTCGTTACCGGCAAGTCTCTTTACTCGTTCCATAACACATCATCCCGTGATCAACCCCTTGGTCACATTGTGCACATTATGATGATGTCCTACCGAGTGGGCCCAGAGATACCTCTCCATTTACACGGAGTGACAAAATCCCAATCTCGATTCGTGCCAACCCAACAGACACTTTCAGAGATACCCGTAGTGTACCTTTATAGCCACCCAGTTACGTTGTGACGTTTGGCACACCCAAAGCACTCCTACGGTATCCGGGAGTTGCACAATCTCATGGTCTAAGGAAATGATACTTGACATTAGAAAAGCTTTAGCATACGAACTACATGATCTTGTGCTAGGCTTAGGATTGGGTCTTGTCCATCACATCATTCTCCTAATGATGTGATCCCGTTATCAACGACATCCAATGTCCATGGTCAGGAAACCGTAACCATCTATTGATTAACGAGCTAGTCAACTAGAGGCTTACTAGGGACATGGTGTTGTCTATGTATCCACACATGTATCTGAGTTTCCTATCAATACAATTCTAGCATGGATAATAAACGATTATCATGAACAAGGAAATATAATAATAATCAATTTATTATTGCCTCTAGGGCATATTTCCAACAGTCTCGCACTTGCACTAGAGTCAATAATCTAGTTCACATTGATATGTGATTAACACTCAAGGTCACATCCCCATGTGACTAACACCCAAAGAGTTTACTAGAGTCAATAATCTAGTTCACATTTACCATGTGATTAACACTCGATGAGTTCTGGGTTTGATCATGTTATGCTTGTGAGAGAGGTTATAGTCAACGGGTCTGAACCTTTCAGATCCGTGTGTGCTTTACAAATCTCTATGTCATCTCCTAGATGCAGCTACCACGTTCTATTTGGAGCTATTCCAAATAATTGTTCTACTTGGAGCTATTCTAAATTGTTGCTCCATTATACGTATCCGGTATCTCTACTCAGAGCTATCCGGATAGGTGCTAAGCTTGCATCGACGTAACCCTTTACGACGAACTCTTTTACCACCTCCATAATTGAGAAAATTCCTTAGTCCACTAGTTACTAAGGATAACTTTGACCGCTGTCCTGTGATCCATTCTTGGATCACTCTTGTACCCCTTGACTGACTCATGGTAAAGCACACTTCAGGTGCGGTACACAGCATAGCATACTGTAGAGCCTATGTCTTAAGCATAGGGGACGACCTTCGTTCCTTTCTCTCTATTCTGCCATGGTCGAGCTTTAAGTCTTAACTTCATACCTTACAACTCAGGCAAGAACTCCTTCTTTGACTGATCCATCTTGAACACCTTCAAGATCACGTCAAGGCATGTGCTCATTTGAAAGTACTATTAAGTGTTTTGATCTATCCTTATAGATCTTGATGCTCAATGTTCAAGTAGCTTAATCCAGGCTTTTCCATTGAAAAATACTTTCCAAATAACCCTATATGCTTTCCAGAAATTCTACATCATTTCTGATCAACAATATGTCAACAACATATACTCATCAGAAATTCCATTGTGCTCCCACTCACTTCTTTGGAAATACAAGTTTCTCATAAACTTTGTATACACCCAAAATCTTTGATCATCATCAAAGCATACATTCCAACTCCGAGATGCTCACTCCAGTCCTCAGAAGGATTGCTGGAGCTTTGCATACTTATTAGCATATTTCAGGATAGACAAAACCTTCCGGTTGTATCACATACAACCTTTCCTCAAGAATCGTCGAGGAAACAATGTTTTGACATCCTATCTGCAAGATTTCATAAATAATGCAGTAATTGCTAATATAATTCCAACAGACTCTTAGCATCGCTACGAGTGAGAAAGTCTCATCGTAGTCAACTCCTTGAACTTGTCGAAAAACATCTTAACGACAAGTCGAGCTTTCTCAATGGTGACACTTACCATCATTGTCTGTCTTCCTTTCAAAATCCATCAGCACTCAACAGCCTTACGAACATCGAGTTGTTCTGCCAAAGTCTACACTTTGTTTTCATACATGGATCCTATCTCGGATTTTATGGTTTCTAACCATTTATCGGAATCCGGGCCCACCATCGCTTCTCCATAGCTCGTAGGTTCATTGTTGTCTAGCAACATGACCTTCAAGACATGATTACTGTACCACTCTGAAGTAGTACGTATCCTTGTCACCCTACGAGGTTCGGTAGTGACTTGATCCGAAACTTCAGGATCACTATCATAAGCTTCCACTTCAATTGGTGTAGGTGCCACAGGAACAACTTCCTATGCCCTGCTACACACTTGTTGAAGTGACGGTTCAATAACCTCATCAAGTCTCCACCATCCTCCCACTCAATTCTTTCGAGAGAAACTTTTCCTCGAGAAAGGACCCGATTCTAGTAACAATCCCTTATTGCTTTCGAATCTGAGACAGAAGGTATACCCAACTGTTTTGGGTGTCCTATGAAGATGCATTTATCCGCTTTGGGTTCGAGCTAATCAGCCTGAAAACCTTTCCACATAAGTGTCGCAGCCCCAAACCTTTAAGAAATGACAACTTAGGTTTCTCTAAACCATAATTCATACGGTGTCATCTCATCGGAATTACGTGGTGCCCTATTTAAAGTGAATGTGGTTGCCTTTAATGCCTAACCCACAAACTATCGTGGCAGTTCGATAAGAGACATCATGGTATGCATCATATCCAATAGGGTGCAACTATGATGTTCGGACACACCATCACACTATGGTGTTCCAGGCGGTATTAATTGTGAAACAATTTCCACAATGTCTTAATTGTGTGCTAAACTCGTGATTCAGATATTCATCTCTATGATCATATCATAGATCTTTTATCCTCTTGTCACGACGATCTTTCAACTTCACACTGAAATTACTTGAACCTTTCAATAATTCAGACTCGTGATTCATCAAGTAAATATACTCAACATCTACTCGAATCATCTGTGAAGTAAGAACATAACGATATTCACTGCATGCCTCAGCACTCATTGGACTGCACACATCAAAATGTGTTACTTCCAACAAGTTGCTATCTTGTTCCATCTTACTGAAAACGAGGCTTTTCAGTCATCTTGCCCATGTGGTATGATTTGCATGTCCCAAGTGATTCATAATCAAGTGAGTCCAAACGATCCATCTGCATGGAGTTTCTTCATGCATATACACCAATAGACATGGTTCACATGTCTCAAACTTTTCAAAAACGAGTGAGCCCAAAGATCCATCAATATGGAGCTTCTTCATGCGTTTTATACCGATATGACTTACGTGGCAGTGCCACAAGTAGGTGGTACTATCATTACTATCTTTTGGCATGAACATGTGTATCACTACGATCGAGATTTAATAAACCATTCATTTTAGGTGTAAGACCATTGAAGGTATTATTCAAATAAACAGAGTAACCATTATTCTCCTTAAATGAATAACCGTATTGCGATAGACATAATCCAATCATGTCTATGCTCAACGCAAACACCAAATAACAATTATTTAGGTTTAACACCAATCTCTTTGGTAGAGGGAGCGTGCGATGCTTGATCATATCAAGCTTGGAAAAACTTCCAACACATATCATCAGCTCACCTTTAGCTAGTCTCCGTTTATTCCGTAGCCTTTTGTTTCGAGTTACTAACACTTAGCAACCGAACCGGTATCTAATACCCTGGTGCTACTAGGAGTACTAGCAAAGTACACATTAACACAATGTATATCCAATATACTTCTATCGACCTTGCCAGCCTTCTTATCTACCAAGTATCTAGGGTAATTCTGCTCTAGTGGTTGTTCCCCTTATTACAGAAGCACTTAGTCTCGGGTTTGGGTTTTACCTTGGGTTTCTTCACTAGAGCAGCAGCTGATTTGCCGTTTCATGAAGTATCCCTTCTTGCCCTTGCCCTTCTTGAAACTAGTGGTTTTACCAACCATCAACAATTGATGCTCCTTCTTGATTTCTACTTTCGCGGTGTCAAACATTGCGAGTATCTCAAGGATCATCATATATGTCCCTGATATATTATAGTTCATCACGAAGCTCTAGCAGCTTGGTGGTAATGACTTCGGAGAACCATCACTGTCTTATCTGGAAGATCAACTCCCACTCGATTCAAGTGATTGTTGTACTCAGACAATCTGAGCACAAGCTCAACAATTGAGCTTTTCTCCTTAGTTTGCAGGTTAAGAAAGTCATCGGAGGTCTTATACCTCTTGACATGGGCACGAGCCTGAAATCCCAATTTCAGCCCTCAAAACATCTCATATGTTTCGCGATGTTTCAAAAACGTCTTTGGTGCCTCAACTCTAAACCGTTTAACTGAACTATCACGTAGTTATCAAAACGTGTATGTCAGATGTTCGCAACAACCACAGACAACGTTCGAGGTTCAGCACACTGAGCGGTGCATTAAGGACATAAGCTTTCTACTGTCCGCATAATCGCTACTATCAACTTTCAACTATATTTTCTCTAGGAACATATCTAAACAGTAGAACTATAGCGTGAGCTACGACATAATTTGCAAAAACCTTTTGACTATGTTCAGGATAATTAAGTTCATCTTATGAACTCCCACTCAGATAGACATCCCTCTAGTCATCTAAGTGATTACATGATCCGAGTCAAACTAGGCCGTGTCCGATCATCACGTGAGACGGACTAGTCATCATCGGTGAACATCTTCATGTTGATCGTATCTTCTATACGAATCATGTTCGACCTTTCGGTCTCCGTGTTCCGAGGCCATGTCTGTACATGCTAGGCTCGTCAAGTTAACCCTAAGTGTTTTGCGTGTGTAAATCTGTCTTACACCCGTTGTATGTGAACGTTAGAATCTAACACCCGATCATCACGTGGTGCTTCGAAACACGAACTGTTGCAACGGTGAACAGTTAGGGGAGAACACTTCTTGAAATTGTTGTAAGGGATCATCTTATTTACTACCGTCGTTCTAAGCAAATAAGATGTATAAACATGATAAACATCACATGCAATCAAATAGTGACATGATATGGCCATCATCACTTTGCTCCTTTTGATCTCCATCTTCGGGGCTCCATGATCATCATCGTCACCGGCATGACACCATGATCTCCATCATCATGATCTCCATCATCGTGTCTTCATGAAGTTGCCTCGCCAACTATTCCTTCTACTACTATGGCTAACGGTTAGCAATAAAGTAAAGTAATTACATGACGTTTAAGTTGACACGCAGGTCACAAATAAATAAAGACAACTCCTATGGCTCCTGCCGGTTGTCATACTCATCGACATGCAAGTCGTGATTCCTATTACAAGAACATGATCAATCTCATACATCACATATATCATTCATCACATCCTTTGGCCATATCACATCACATAGCATACCCTGCAAAAACAAGTTAGACGTCCTCTAATTGTTGTTTGCATGTTTTACGTGGCTGCTATGGGTTTCTAGCAAGAACGTTTCTTACCTACGCATGAACCACAACGTGATATGCCAATTGCTATTTACCCTTCATAAGGACCCTTTTCATCGAATCCGATCCGACTAAAGTGGGAGAGACAGACACCCGCCAGCCACCTTATGCAACTAGTGCATGTTTGTCGATGGAACCGGTCTCACGTAAGCGTACGTGTAAGGTTGGTCCGGGCTGCTTCATCCCACGATGCCGCCGAATCAAGATAAGACTAGTAACGGCAAGCATATTGAACAATATCGACGCCCACAACTACTTTGTGTTCTACTCGTGCAAAGAATCTACGCAATAGACCTAGCTCATGATGCCACTGTTGGGGAACGTAGCAGAAATTCAAAATTTTCCTACGCGTCACCAAGATCTATCTATGGATAAACCAGCAACGAGGGGAAGGAGAGTGCATCTACATACCCTTGTGTTCGCTAAGCGGAAGCGTTCAAGTGAACGGGGTTGATGGAGTCGTACTCGTCGTGATTCAGATCACCGATGATCCTAGTGCCGAACGGACGGCACCTCCGCGTTCAACACACGTACAGCTCGACGATGTCTCCCACGCCTTGATCCAGCAAGGAGAGAGGGAGAGGTTGAGGAAGACTCCATCCAGCAGCAGCACAACGGCGTGGTGGTGATGGAGGAGCGTGGCAATCCTGCAGGGCTTCGCCAAGCACCTACGGGAGAGGAGGAGGTGTCACGGGAGGGAGGGAGGCGCCAAGGGCTCAGATATGGATGCCCTCCCTCCCCTCCACTATATATAGGGGCAGGGGAGAGGGGGAAGGCGCAGCCTTGCCCCTTCCTCCAAGAAAGGGGTGCGGCTAAGAGGGGGGGAGGAGTCCATCCTCCCCAAGGCACCTCGGAGGTGCCTTCCCCCTTGAGGACTCTTCCCTCCCCAAGTTTCCTTGTGCATGGGCCTCTTGGGGCTGGTGCCCTTGGCCCATGTAGGCCAAGGCGCACCCCCCTACAGCCCATGTGGCCCCCGGGGCAGGTGGCCCCACCCGGTGGGCCCCCGGGACCCTTCCGGTGGTCCCGGTACAATACCGATGACCCCGAAACTTGTCCCGATGGCCGAAACAGGACTTCCTATATATAAATCTTTACCTCCGGACGATTCTGGAACTCCTCGTGACGTCCGGGATCTCATCCGGGACTCCGAACAACATTCGGTAACCACATACAAGCTTCCTTTATAACCCTAGCGTCATCGAACCTTAAGTGTGTAGACCCTACGGGTTCGGGAGACATGCAGACATGACCGAGATGTTCTCCGGTCAATAACCAACAGCGGGATCTGGATACCCATGTTGGCTCCCACATGTTCCACGATGATCTCATCGGATGAACCACGATGTCAAGGACTCAATCGATCCCGTATACAATTCCCTTTGTCTAGCGGTATGGTACTTGCCCGAGATTCGATCGTCGGTATACCGATACCTTGTTCAATCTCGTTACCGGCAAGTCTCTTTACTCGTTCCGTAACACATCATCCCGTGATCAACCCCTTGGTCACATTGTGCACATTATGATGATGTCCTACCGAGTGGGCCCAGAGATACCTCTCCGTTTACACGGAGTGACAAAATCCCAATCTCGATTCGTGCCAACCCAACAGACACTTTCAGAGATACCCGTAGTGTACCTTTATAGCCACCCAGTTACGTCGTGACGTTTGGCACACCCAAAGCACTCCTACGGTATCCGGGAGTTGCACAATCTCATGGTCTAAGGAAATGATACTTGACATTAGAAAAGCTTTAGCATACGAACTACATGATCTTGTGCTAGGCTTAGGATTGGGTCTTGTCCATCACATCATTCTCCTAATGATGTGATCCCGTTATCAACGACATCCAATGTCCATAGTCAGGAAACCGTAACCATCTATTGATTAACGAGCTAGTCAACTAGAGGCTTACTAGGGACATGGTGTTGTCTATGTATCCACACATGTATCTGAGTTTCCTATCAATACAATTCTAGCATGGATAATAAACGATTATCATGAACAAGGAAATATAATAATAATCAATTTATTATTGCCTCTAGGGCATATTTCCAACACAAACAACTGGCGGTCTCCAACTTCATCCCATGACAACGGCGTCCTGCAGTTCCTTCCGTACAAAGCTTCGAAAGGGGCCATCTTCAAACTGGTTTGGTAACTGTTGTTGTAAGAGAACTCTGCATATGGCAAATTATCGTCCCAACTAGATCCATAATCTAGCGCACAAGCTCTCAGCATATCCTCCAAAATCTGATTGACTCTCTCTGTCTCTCCATCTGTCTGTGGATGAAAAGTTGTACTGAATTCTAGCCTGGTTCCCAAAGTTTCGTGCAGCTGCTTCCAGAACTTTGAGGTAAACTGGGTTCCTCTATCTGATACGATACTCCTTGGAACTCCATGCAAACATACGATCCTGGTCATGTATATCTTTGCCAACTTAGCACTGGTGTAAGTGGTCTTTACTGGGATGAAATGAGATACTTTCGTCAATCGATCGACTACAACCCAAATCGAGTCATAGCCTGAACGAGTCCTGGGCAATCCCGTGATAAAATCCATGCCTAGCTTATCCCACTTCCATTCGGGTATCAACAATGGTTGTAACAATCCTGCTGGCTTCTCATGCTCTGCCTTTACTCTCTGACATGCATCACAAACTGCTACATACTCTGCAATATCCTTCTTCATTCCGGTCCACCAGAAAATATCCTTCAAATCCAAATACATCTTGGTATTTCCTGGGTGAATTGAATACGGTGAGTCATGTGCCTCTTGCAAAATCAACTTCCTGATCTCCGGGTCATTGGGCACGTAAATGCGGTCTTCAAACCATAGGGTGTCGTGCTCATCCTCACGAAATCCTTTAGCTTTTCCTTTGCTCAGTTTCTCCTTTATAGTGGCAATCTCTTTGTCATATTTCTGAGCTTCTATGATTCTATCCATCAAAGTTGACTGAATCTCCAATGCTGCTACATAGCCTCTCGGAACTATTTCCAAACATAGTTCACGAAGATTTTCTGCTAACTCCTTGGGTATTTCTCCAGTCATTAACGTATTGACATGGCTCTTACGGCTTAATGCGTCAGCTACTACATTAGCCTTTCCGGGGTGATAATGCAATTTCATATCATAATCCTTGATAAGCTCCAACCATCTTCTTTGTCTGAGATTCAACTCCTTTTGTGTGAAAATGTACTTCAAATTCTTATGATCCATGTACACCTCACAATGGTTTCCAATGAGAAAATGTCTCCATGTTTTCAAAGCCTGCACTACGGCTGCTAACTCCAAATCATGCGTAGCATAATTCAACTCATGAGGCTTCAGTTGTCTTGAGGCATATGAAACAACTCTCCCTTCCTGCATAAGCACTGCTCCAAGTCCTCGACATGAAGTGTCGCAATACACCTCATAATCCTTGGCCTGGTCTGGCAAAATCAACACTGGTGAGGTAACCAAGCGTTTCTTCAACTCCTGGAAACTAGCCTCACAATCCTCTGTCCATATGAACTTGGTATCCTTCTTTAACAACTCAGTCATAGGCTTTGCAATCTTTGAGAAATTCTCAATAAATCTCCAGTAGTATCCTGCGAGTCCAAGAAAAATCCGGATCTCTCCCACTGTAGTTGGTGCTTCCCACTTGGTCACGGTGTCTACTTTCGTAGGATCTACTGCTATGCCTTCTCCAGATATAACGTGTCCGAGGAATCCTACTTCCTTCAACCAAAACTCACATTTGCTGAACTTGGCATATAATTGATGTTCTTTGAGCT
The DNA here is from genome assembly GCF_018294505.1 of Triticum aestivum. Lineage (NCBI taxonomy): Eukaryota > Viridiplantae > Streptophyta > Magnoliopsida > Poales > Poaceae > Triticum > Triticum aestivum. The sequence continues at coordinate 173,704,792 of NC_057809.1, forward strand.
TTCCAAGTACCAAACGCAAATGCTCCTTATGCTCCTCTTCATTCTTCGAATAAACCAGGATATCATCAATGAACACTACGACGAACTTATCCAAAAACTCCATAAATACTTTGTTCATCATGTTCATAAAATAGGCAGGTGCGTTAGTCAGACCAAATGACATAACGGTATACTCATACAGCCCATACCTGGCAGTAAAAGCTGTCTTCGGAATATCATGTCCTCGACTCTTCAACTGGTGGTATCCTGATCGCAGATCAATCTTGGAAAATACCTTAGCTCCTTGCAATCAATCAAACAGATCGTTGATCATAGGTAGTGGGTCTTGTTCTTGATCGTTAATTCATTCAATCCTCGATAATCTACAACCATCCTTAACGATCCATCCTTCTTCTCCACTAGAAGTACTGGCGATCCCCAAGGTGAAGAACTTGGGCGAATATATCCCTTATCCAGTAACTCCTTAATCTGCTTCTTAATTTCCACCAAATCCTTTGCTGGCATCCTATATGGTCTCTTTGATATTGGCCCTGTGCCTGGCAATAGCTCAATCAAAAACTCAATATCTCTATCCGGTGGCATGCCTGGCAACTCCTCTGGAAATACATCAGGGAAATCCCTTACCACTGGTACTTCCTCCTGCACAACTCCTGTTAAGCAATTTACTTGAGTCCTCTTTGGCACATGTCGAGATACATACTTGATCCTTCTCCCTTCTGGGGTGGTAAGCAAAATTGACTTCCTAGCACACTCAATATTCCCTTCATACTTTGATAACCAATCCATGCCTAATATCACATCCAATCCTTGATATTCCAATACTATTAGGTCTGAGGGAAAAACATAGTTACCAATCCTTAATGGTAACCGATCACACCATAGACTAGCCACATACTCTGCTCCGGGCGAGGTTACTAACATGGGTGACCTAATGGCTTGGGTTGGTAGGTTATACTTATCCACAAATCCCCTTGAGATGTATGAATGCGATGCACCAGTATCAAAAAGAACGAGTGCAGTAAATGACTTAACCAAAAACTTACCTATTACTGCATCGGGCTGAGCTTCAACCTCCTCCACGGTAACATGGTTCACCTGTCCCCTATTGAAAGGGTTCGGCTTCTTCCCAGAACTTCCATTACCATTTTGGCCTTCAGGACATTCATTGGCATAATGTCCGGTATTCTGACACTTAAAACAAGTGACTTGGCTTAGGTCCTTCTTGGCTGGGGTTGATGGGTTGGTGCGATTCTGGCCGTTGCTTCCTCCATTGCCATTACCATTATTGGTGCCATTGTGATTGTGTGAGCTACCTCCTCCATGGGTATGCTGAAAATGTCCTCCCGGTCTAGGGGTAAAACGTGGCTTCTGCCGAGCTCCTGAATTGTACTTTCCTTGTCCATACTTCCTCTTGCGGTTCTCAATCTGCTGTTGCTTCCCTTCAATCATAAGAGCACGATCTACCAACTCCTGGTAGTTGTTGAAGGTTGCTACCATCAACTGCATGCTCAACTCATCATTCAGTCCTTCCAGAAACTTCTCCTGCTTAGCTGCATCCGTAGCGACGTCATCTGGGGCATAACGTGCTAGCTTACTAAAGTCCTCCACATACTGGCCAACTGTCCTTCCTCCTTGGCGCAAGTTGCGAAACTCACGCTTCTTCATGGCCATAGCTCCTGCTGAAACATGTGCAGTACGAAAAGCCTGCTGAAACTGGTCCCGTGTGACAGTGTCAACAGGGAAAGTGGCTGTGAAATTCTCCCACCATGATGCTGCGGGTCCTTCTAGCTGATGTGCGGCAAACTTCACCTTCTCTGCATCTGTGCATCCTGTTGTGGTCAACTCCCTAGCTGTCTTGCGGAGCCAATCATCTACTACTATCGGCTCGGTGCTACTGGAAAACACCGGCGGATTCATCCTAAGAAAACGGGCTAAGTGGTTAATAGGTGGTGGTGGTGGTGGGTTGTTGTTGTTGTTCCCCTGATTCTGATTCTGGACTAGCAACTGCATCAATGTGTTCTACTGCTGGATCAACTGGGTGAGCTCTGGTGGAAAGGTAAATCCGGGGTCACGTCTCGGAGGCATCTGAGGGTTTAGAAAAGATGAGATATAAGAATAGAGGGGTCTAAAGAGAAAACACTACCCATATGCACATGAGGCAAAAACAAACAATTCACTTCAATCAATCAAACAAGGGCATACAATCGATCTAATTATCGCAAAAGTGCTCGGACTACTGTATTTACATGGTGGACTACTACTACTGATGAGGTGGTCTACTAGTAATATTTCTTCAGTTGCAGACTCCATGATATCTGCTCCAGCTTCATCAACATAGTCATCATCGCTACTATCTGCTTCCGAGTCGGTGTCGTCGATGATAATGTAGTCTTCTGGGCTAATCTCCTAGGGTTCTTCATCTTCATCTACTGGCGTAGGGCCTCCCACAAATATTCCAATCTTCTTGATCAGGTCGTCATTCTTCTCCACCAATACTTCAATTTATTCTTCATAATCTTCACGTGTAGCCTTGAGTTCTTCCTCCAGTTCCTTGATTCTAGTCTTAGCCTTCTTCAGATCTATCATGTCGGCGCACATCTGGTTCTCCTGTCGTCGAATGTGCGGATTTAACTCTTGCATAAAAGCTGCGATTGATCTATCCTTCCTGGTGCTGATCATCTCCCAGTGTTCATCTTGGCGTCCACAAATCTGGTATATAGTATCCTTGAGATCCTTGCGGTAGACTTCTCCAATGCGTCCCATGGCGATGTGAGCTGCCATGCTCTTTCCTAGACTCCAAGTTGGTGCATCAAAAGAAAACTCTATGGGCTCAGTGACTGGCATGAACGTCCTTCCTGGAACTTGAACTTGAATCATCCAGCGCTCTTCTTCAGGTAAAGTGGCGTTGTAGGTTCCGGTGAAGCTTGGTACTCCTATGTTCAGGTATCTAGTGACTTCCTTCAAGTGTCGTCCAAGGGGTGTATCTTCATCTGGTTGTGTGAACTTGTTCCTTGCATCCGCCATCCTAAAGAGTAGAAAAGATGAGACGTCAGAAGAGAAGAGAGTGAATAGTGATCTAGGTCTCTAACTTAGTGGCATGTCCTACAGTCAGCGTGTGCTCTTATACCATCTCTGTAGCGACCAGACCTCAAACGGTCTCATCTCTGTGCTCCAGTGTCATCCCTGGATCAGTAATGCTGACACCACACAATACTCGGAGGATTTATAGCAGAGTAGCAATCACACACTTATTACATCGAGTGTCTCAAAAGAGAACTTATTACAATAAATATGGCTTAAGGCCATCTAATAACGATAACAGCGGAAGGCTTGGAAGATAAGTGAGTCCATCAACTCCAACGGCATCACTGAGTATAGAACCATGACCTACAAACTCCTTAATCGTTGTATGAAAAGTCTGCAACATTAACGTTGCAGCCCGAAACGGGTCAGCACATGGAATATGCTGGCAAGGTAACACATAGAGAGTAATGGAATGAAATAGCTATACTATATGCATATTTGGCTGGTGGAAAGCTCTATGGTTACAGTTTTGCGTAAAGCCAATTTTCCCTACTTCAAAGGAATAAATTTATATTACTATCATGGTAGTTGTTAAACATTGAGAATGGTTGACAGCATTCTCAATCCCAATTAAGCATCATCATTAAAGATAACCCAACAAAATTAATTTAGAGTAACATGTTGAGATTCACATGATAATCCAAGTACTAGATACTCAAAATGTCCATAACCGGGGACACGGCTAACCATGATTAGTTTATTACACTCTGCAGAGGTTTGCGCACTTTTCACAAGACTCGATCGCCTCCGTTTGGTTTCTCGCACTACAAGGTGTTTGAGAAGACGGATGACCGAGACATAGTCTTTCAGAAGCGCTAGCACCTTACGATCGGGTAGACCGTACCACCTACATCCCCTACATCTACTAGTCTACCATTGTAAGAGTTCGCACAACTTAGTCAACTATGCTAGAGCCCATAATAGCTTGTGGCTGCACACGGAAGTTTCTAGTATGAATAGTCTCATGATCCCTTTGAGCGTGGGTGGCGGTCCAAAAGAAAACAGGCAAGTCCTGGAATACCCAGGTGCCTCAATCCACCCAGATGTGTGTTTAAGTTTCCACCTTAGATAAACCATTAATTAACAATCTCACATGTGTCATGGATATCACTCACCCAATCCACGTTTACTAGCATAGCATGGCATAATAAGAAAACGTAGAAGTAACTCCCAAAGGTTTGATAATAACAGGTAATAGGTACTACCTCATCTACTTCCCATCCCACAATTTAATTAGATCCTAATCATGCAATGTGTTAGGATCGATCTAATGCAATAAAACTGGGTAGTAGAAAGGTATGATCAAAGTGTTACTTGCCTTGCTGATGATCCGCGAAACCGAACGATTCGAAGTAACAGGCGGCGCACTCCGGGTATTCTATCGCAGACAAACAAACAAACATACAATAAGTACTCATCTAATGCACGGGTAAAACGCAAATAAGAGATCTAATCAGAAGGTTCATCTTAAGAACTCCGGTTGGCAAAAAGAATCAAATCGAACGAAGCAACGAAAGTCAAACGACGAAAGAAAACAACTTCGTTCTAGTAATCTGGATCTAGAGCAAATTTTATAGTAGCAAAATCTTGTTTAAGTTGGTTAAACGGATAGAGGGTTTCGAGATGAAACTCTAGGCGCTTGAATCGCCTGATTCCGATAAACGAGCGAAAAGTTATACTAAAACGAAAATCGGATCAGGAATCGCGATCAGAAAAATCGCGGATTTAATCCGAGAAAAATAAAAACGACGAACGCTCGCTAGAACGAATGAACGGACGAACGCTCGATATTTAAATAAACCGGAAAAACTGATCTATTTAAAAAAACCAAATCTAAAAAAACCGACGAAAACCGATTTTTTTTAAAACGTTGGCACGAAAGTCGAGGCGGCGGCGAACCTCGGCGGCGGCGGCTGGGGCGGCGGCTAGGCTAGGGTTTCCCCGGGTGGGCTGCCCCGGCTTATAAAGGCCCCCCCTCGGGCCGGAGTCCTAATCGGACACGGCCCGTAGGTCGGTTTTTTTTAATTATTCTGCTCGGAAGAAAAATTAAAATAAATACTAAAGGGACTCCAAAAATTCCAAAATAAATTTTTACGGGCTTCTAAAATCAAGCCGCACAAGATGAACATTTATTTGGGACCTAGGTGCAATTTTGAAAAACGCACATTTTTCCTAAATTCAAATAAAACACCAAAAAACTCCGAAATAAAATCTTATTTGATTTTATTATTAAATCCTCAATATTTCTTTATTTTGGGAAAGTCATTTTATTCCCTCTCTCATATTTTTGTAATAGAAATAATTGATGATAAAATAAATAAAATCATATGATCCTATTCTCAAAATTTGAGAAAACTCAAAGATGAAAATAACGAAATCCCCAACTCTCTCCGTGGGTCATTGAGTTGCGTAGAATTTCTAGGATCAACCAAAAGAAAAATAAAATATGATATGCAATGATGATCTATTGTATAACATTCCAAATTGAAAATTTGGGATGTTACAGAAAGCGCCATCAAGATTGCTAACAACCCAGTTCAGCACTCGAAGACAAAGCACATTGAAATTCGTCATCACTTTCTCAGAGATCATGTCATGAAGGAAGATATTGATATCATACACGTCAATACTAAAGAGAAACTGGCAGATATCTTCACAAATCCCTTGGATGAGAAAAGGTTTTGCAAGTTATGGTGTGAGCTAAATATCTTGGAATCCTCAAATGTCTTGTGATCAGGCACACATCCTAACTCTTATGCATGTTGATGACTTAGATGTGCAACACACGAAGTAAAGTATGTCTTCAATCAATGAGGACTTACATTCTGAGTGTGAATACATTAACGTGGAATTTGAATTCGGAGCGCCACGATAATTGTGCGCCATGTCTAGGTCTAATACTTCCTATACGATGGGTAACACCACCACCAAATTCTTCCCTTAGAAGTGTTTCTCTCATGGTGTTACATTTGCAAAGTCTTCGCATTTCATTTGTCTTCAATATTACCATGGCCTCATGTTTATCTTCAATATACTGATTTAGTTTTTGTCCTCTACAGCATTCACTTATAGCTATGTCTTCACATTAAATCTTTTGAACTAAGTGAATGTGATCGGACCCAAACCTTTTTATGCTCCTGTCTTAAGTCTATCTATCCAAATCATATGCATTCTATTGAAACTATCAAAACGTCTTCTCTGCGTCCTTGTCAGCAGAAGACACAGAGACAAACATTAATCTGTTTTCAATGCTCAATCCTTTTTGCCTGAAACCCAGAGAAGTGGGAACGACCACCCAACAATCCAGGCGTGCGTGGAACGTGGAACAACCTCCAATGTGTTTCATAATCGCCACGTGTTCTTAAGTTGTGAACCGCCAGGGGCACCTGCGTAATAATGTTGTGTCGTCCCTGTCTCTATAAATACATGCCTCACCCCAGTCATTATCTCTTCTTCCACTCTCGCACAAACCCTAGCGCCACCGCTAGCACTCGACGACGCTGGCGACGAAGCGCTTAGCTGCCGCGACCTCACCGACGCCGTCCTCACGCCGGCCGCGGACATCGTCTTCTCCGCCGTTGCCGTAGGTGTCCTCCGTTGCCAAATTACGGCATGGAAGATCGAACTGCTCGGCCTCCTCTCCCACTCCGTCTAGCAGTTCCTCGTGTGGTAAATAAAACCTCCTTTTTACAGTCTTTTTGATCCAATAGATTCATCCTTTTCAACCACAAGTGGTTTCTATTCCCACAAGTTGGATCTATCTCATTATGCAACTCATAGCATGCCTAGTATGTTCACTTATGCTTCACAAAGTAGTTAGATTCCTCACTTGTACTTATTCGTGGATTCTTACAAATCTGGAACCAACTCTCTACATATGAGTGAATGTCTTCGCACTATGAGGTCAATGTCTTCTAAATTGATTTATCTTCAAAATCTTCTGAGAATGCATATGACCTCTTCCCCTTCCCTCGCACCTTTAATGCTGTCACAGGTACATGTCCGTGGGAGAATCCCTTGGTTCTCATAGTCTGCATTCATTTGCAGAGTTCTTACAGCATCATATAAATTCTCCTGAAGCCAGTTCTTGTCTGACCAGTAGAGGGAAGACTTTGACAGTGTTGAAGCCTTTCAGTCTAAACTTCATGGCAACAGAGAAATCTACAAGGAAGGGTGGCAGACAGTGCCGTGGAAACACCTCAAGAGATTTGCCTCCTGACCTTTATGAGTTGTACAAGATAGATCCAGAGGAGGACTACAATCAGCGGAAAACCCGAATCCAATGGATTTGAAGATATTGGGCAGAACAATGGTACAAGTACAGGTTCGTGACCCAGGAATATGCTGAGAAGAATGCCATCAAGCGACCCTAGGGAGACATCTTGTACAAAAACCTTCAACCTAGGTCTAGAGCTGAAGCCATTGAACAAGGCTTCTATCTTTGCATGGTCCGTGGACCACAGCCTGCAGATGCAGACCCATCTTCATTGCTATGGTGTCGTGATGACAATCTGTTCAAGCACAACTTCCAGTTTGCCAAGAACTCGGCCAAAGAAAACAAGAAGTCGCGGGGATTAGACTTCAATCTAGGCCCCTCTGCTCCTCGTGCCGACGGCACACGCGAAGCTGAACCCAATCTTGTTGGGCCCTTCTACAACCTAGAAGGCCTCATCACTCATATTATGGTTCAAGGGACAGCCGTGGATGAACCTGTAGACGATGCTGATTCTGACGAAGCGCCTGCACCACCGAAGCCAAAGAAGCTAAAGAAACCTAAAGCTTCGAAGCCTTCCCCTGCACCAAAGGTTTCACGGGCGAAGCCTCTGGCCACTGCACCTCCTAAAGCCAGTATGCAGTCTGAAGATCTCTCACGCATCTCCCAGCCCGCCAAAGTGAAGAAGCCCATGCAACACACCGGTCAAGCACTGACCCCTGCTGCTGTTTTGCGAAACGAGAATGATGTCGTTGATCTATCCAGCGACGACGATCTTGGCGATGATGCTCTTGAGCAGTTGATCAAGATCAAGCAAGAGGTGGAAATTTAATGATCTTCCTCTCTTTGATATGGAAATCTTAAACAAGTTCATTAATGAGTGGTTCGACAACCCAAATGTCAGCTTTGATGATCTTCAGCTTCCAATTGGCCTCAGCGCCGCCTTCCATGGAGCCATTGCTCCTGAGATGGCTCTAGCTCAGAAAATTGTTGAGCTGAAGCATAAGATCGATTATGAAAAGGCTCAGTTCAAGAAGCACATGGCCAAGCTCAATGTTGAAGACATTCAAAACTTCAAGGTCATGATGCATGAGCTCAAGGAAGCATTCCACAAGAAATGTGAAGAAGCCAAAGGTTCTCATGAGCGCATGAAGGATCTTGCTGCCAAATGTGTTCAAGGATACAATGAAGCTGAAAGACGCAAGGCTTTGGGGCGACTAGGCATCGACTCCCAAATGGCTGCAAAGAAGAAGAAGAAGCCAGCTGTGGCAGAACCCGAAGCATCAAGGCAGGAAGAACCTCGCATTGTCTTCCCAGCCAGTCTGACCGGCTCGAAGACTAAGGTCCCCACCGTGGCTTCAGAACTAAAGAAAACAAGGGCAGCTGAAGCCGAATCCAGAAAACGCAAGACCACAGCCAACACTGTTGATGCTCTCCCAACCAAGAAACGGGAAACAAAGAAGAGAGACCGGGTTGCTCCCACAGAGCCCCTTGATGTCGAGCCAATCTCAGTGGCTCGTCCTGCGTCAGAACATCGAGAGCGCCAGTTAATAATTCATGAGCCTGCTTCCACAGAGGCTCCTGAAGCTGAAGACAATCCAGCTGTTGACCCCACCGCAGCTGAAGACAATTGTCCGCACGACAATGTTGAAGATGATGAAGTCCTTCCTCAGATCGAGCGCAATTTGGTATCATCGCCTATGCTCACGCATAGGGAGCTCATCAGCATTGGTCGTCCTCTAACGCCAACTGCTCAGGATGCATCATGGGCTGATCACCCACAACAACAAGACACACCAAGTGCTCCCCAACCACAAGATGACGATGACTTTGAGGTCCAGCCGACTCCATCTCCACAAGCGTCGCCAGCGTTCCGCAGGCTTCACAAAGGATCAGGGCCCCAAGTCACTCCAACTATGAACGTTTCTGAGTCTGAAGCCAAAACGGCTGAAGATATTCTGGCTGCATCAGCCGATGAAGAAGAACCATGTGATGAAGACAGAGTTGCTCCACCACCAACAATTCCTGAAGTCGTTCTCGAGGAGAATGTGTCCGACCCTCCAGCTCCTGAAGTGGAGGTTACACATACTGAGGCAGCCACCAACATCAATAGTGAAGCCAATGACATTGTCATGGCTGAAGCTAATGTGGCGCCTGAAGCTCATGTGGTGCCTGAAGTGCAAGCACCTGAAGCCAATGTGGCCCCTGAAGCCACTGCTGCACTAGATGTAATCATTCCTCTTGAAGCTATTGTGCCACTTGCAGCCCATGTCAATGAAATGCCAATGCTCATGTACCCCCTCCAAGACCTCATATTGTTGAGCTGGCATTTGATCATGGTCAGCCTATTATGGTCTGATGGCCCATTCTAGTTCCTCCACCTGCTGCGGGTCCACAATTTGACTATCATGTCGAGCACAGGCCTCAAGTCCAGAAGCCCAAGCCAAGACTTCCAAGATTCCCAGGAACTGCAACCTCTCCTGGGGTCTTCAATGTGAATGGCTTCGTGGTACATAACACCTTCTTCAACAGTGCCAAGAACCCTTACACCAAACCCTGTATTTCATCGGATCGGTTCTGGAGCTATCAGCAGCGCAGCTGCTATTCCTGCGTCTTATACAATCAAGGGCGCATATTTCCCCATATGCGTATTGACACTGAAGCTATAGCTGGCCTGCCCTGTCTAGAAGAAGCGTTGGATTGCTTCAGAGACGCTGGACTCCTGCAATTTGTCACAGACAAGGAACACTGGAATGAAGAGCTTCTGTTACAGTTTTATGCAACTCTTCACATTCGCGGCTACAACAGGGATCCAAAGACTTGGGTCCTTGAGTGGATGACAAGCAATGTCCATCATGAAGCCAAAGCTCTTGATATCGTTGAGCTCACAGGCCTGCCCACTCCTGGTGAATACTATGAACCAGGTTGTCAATAGCACCAGAATGCTTTGGAGAGCATTTTCCAGAAGCCAGAACCCAACATGAGCCAAATGCTAAGCATGATGAAGCCTTTTCCCCACGACGCTGAATACCCATCTGAATTCTTTGTTGAAGACCTAGAGTATCTGCCTCGCACCATTTACCATATCATCAGAAAAACTCTATGGCCTGTCAAAGGACATTCATCTGCAGCGAAACTTGACGGAGCAATGAAGACTTTGGTTTTCTATATCTTCAATGGCATCAGCTTCAATGCTCAAGACTTGTTCATCAGGCAGTTGGCTACATCTGGCTCCGACATTTTTTGTCTAAAGTTCTATGCTCCATGGGTAATGCGTCTTATCAAGCTTCACTCTGCCTTCAACTATCAGCCGTCTGCGCGCAATCATCTTGTATTCTTGCCAGAGGTTGATCTATCTGTTGAAGCTATTTACCCAGAGCCTGCTAAGGATCCCATTTATCTTCACAATGCTGATCACCAAAGCTTCACCTGGCCCATTGAAGGAGTTCAGGCAGTCTCACGTGTTTATCCGTTGGCTGGCAATACACGTCCCCCTCACGCTCAAACTGACGCCACTAGAAGCACCATTGCCCAAAGGCCTCGGAAGCGATCTCGTTTTCTCAATGACCGAGAGCTTCTCGTCGTGCTTCATCAGAAACAGGATAAGCATCATGACTGGCTTAAGTGTCAGATGAAAAGCCTCTTGGTGGACGTCAATCAAATTCGCAATCTTGCCACCAAGAATGCCTTTGTTACACATGAAACCCGTCGGAGGTCTTGGAAGAGTTTGACATTGCTTAGTGCTGAAGCTGATCTGCAAGATGATGGATTAAAAGAAAGATTCAAGTTTGACTCAACTCCTCCAAGGAATGCTCACTTGCGTCGGACTCCCTCACTTGAAGACTCTGACTATTCGTCCTCAGCTGCGACAGTGAATGCCAGAGTCATCGATGACCAAGATGATGCCACTTCACCTCCTCCAACTTCAGCGCGTGACGACACTGCACCGAGTTCTTCTACACCACCGGACCTCAATGACGACCCTGCTGCCTCGCCTACACCTCATGGAAACGAGTCGGCGCTCTATGTCTTCAAACCTTTTTTGCTCCTTACTGACAAAAGGGGGAGAAGCATATGAGTTGATAGTCTTCAAGCGAGTCCATATGGGTCTTCACTTTACTTTTTGCTACTTTTGCCAAGTGTTTACAACTCTCGCTTTTTGATACATTTGGTTCTTTGAGTTGTAACACTTAAACTCGATGGTCGTCTGCTACTTATTTGCTATTCTGTGATACGATGATAAATTCCGCATGTGCGATGATAACTTTCGCACTTAGGTCATTTTGCAGACGTCCATTTTTCATTATGCATGTCATTATCTTTGTTATATCAAATCATGCATGTTGAATTATCATCATAAGTTGAAGAGGATCTCCACAAGTACAACCTACCATGTGCATTTGCATTCCAAAAGCAAATTACTCATATGCACATCTTCAGGGGGAGCCTTTTCCACTTATGAAGACAATACCCTATCCTTTACAATTTCACATAATTTATTCCCCGTTGAAAACTTCAACCAGTTTGTCATCAATCACCAAAAAGGGGGAGATTGTAAGTGCATCTAGTGCCACCCCTAGTTGGTTTTGGAGTATTGACGACAAACCTGGTTGAGGGACTAATGTGTTTGTGAGAATTGCAGGATAACACAGGTAGAAGTCCCTCATTGATTCGGTTTTTCCTACCAGAGATGACCCCTAAAAATGTATGAAGACATTGAAGCCAAAGGTGGTATGTGAAGACATTCACATTAAAGACTGTGACAAGAGAAGACATTGCGTGAAGACTATGGAGCGCGAAGACTTAGTTGTTTCGTCGTTCTTTTTCTTCTTTGTTGAGTCATAGGAACCACCGTACTATTAAGTGGGGGTCCAAGTGAACCAGTCAGAATGACTGAAGTGATGCTTAACCAAAATCCTATGTTTTCGAGCGAAGACAATGAGAGCGAATCTTATCTAGAGCTAGATAAGTCAGCTTTGCTTGCAGCCCAAGTAAAGTTGCCGTGTGTGTTTGAAATTTGACCGTTGGAACACGTGTCAGTTCCTTAGTGACCAAGGGTCATTTTGGACAAATCAGGCCGGGTTGCCTAGTGGCTATAAATAGCCCATCCCCTACAACCATAAACGGTTGGCTGCTCGGAGTTAGTATACGGCTTTTGTCGTTTGAGAGCAACCCACCTCGAAGCCTTTGAGAGAGAATTCCTTGCGAGGACAAAGCCCTCAACACCTAGATCCAAAGAGTGTTAGGCATCACTGAAGTCTTCATGTCTGCGTGATCTGAAGACTTATTACACTTGAGGACTGTGTATCCTCCAACCGGTTAGGCGTCGCGTTCTGAGCATCCAAGAGTCATTGTGGATCGCCGGTGAACGAAGTCTGTGAAGGTTTGGCTGTCTACCTTGAAGACTTACCAGAGTGATTGGGCGAGGACTGGGTGTCCTTAGCTCAAGGGGAATAAGGTGAAGACGTGGTCTTCTGAGTTGAATCTCAGCCTCCCTAACCAGACATACAGTTGTCACAGCAATTGGAACTGGTTCAACAAATCATTGTCTTCAACGAGCCACTGGTTCCATCCTCCCCATCTCTTTATTTGCTGATTGGTCCTTGTGAAGTCGTTGCCTATTTGCACTAGTTATTTGTCTTCACTGTGTGACTGCTTGTTCTGATTGGCTTCGTACTATCTTCCATTCTTATCTATACTGCCTAGCTGCTATTAGTCTCTGTCCTTTCATTTCATTGAATACTTGACTATGGCTTGCTTAGTGTAGTCTACCTTCCGCTACATGGTAGTAGGTTTATTTCTATCGTTTGTCTCCAAAACTTCCATGATTTGAAGACTTCCATAAAAATCGCCTATTCACCCCCCTCTAGTCGATCACTAGCACTTTCAGTTCCCCTTTTATAACCTAAGTACTATCACTTGTACTAATACCTGCATAGTGGGAACACGTTCAGGTTTGGTACGTACTAGTAGGTGTGAGCAGGCTTTCGAATGTGATGGGAACAAGGAAAAGATTAATTGATGGTTTTGGTTTTGAGGCCCAAAACGGCTCCCGATGAGTTTAGCGAAACATAAATTTCAAGTACTACACTGCTCAAAGGCGTAAATATTATGTTACTGTCGAAAATTGGCACACAATGCGAAGGAGACCAATGGAAGTACTACTAGCAACCCACGATTTAACTACTCGCATGCACGCAGTGGAGTAATAATGTCTTTCTTCCACCCTCACGTCCACTCAATTTGCATGCGCTGTATTAATTGACCATCAATGAAGTGAACGATTTTACACGCGTCAAATTATCACATGGGGTGGATCTTGGTAGAAAATTGCGTCCGCCCGTGTACCCGTGTGTGCATGCGAGGGAATGAGTGTGTGTGTGGCGTGCGTGCACATCTTCGCTTCGTGCATGTACCGCCAGTATGGCTCAGGGAGGACGAGTACATTCTTCTGGAACCAGCAACACATCACTGTCATCAATCCACGCAAGGAGGTCGCAACAACGCCTCCACATGTGCCATGTGGCTTCATGAACTGTAAGAGAGACACTGTGTAGCGTGCCATTGGTATTCTAATTTACGTGTTTTACACATACTCGAAGTACTAGTAAGGTACACGTGCATTCCACGCATTAGATTTTGCAACCAAATTATGAATAAATACCACACTATAGCATGTAAGCTCTGAGTCATATATGCCTGATGTAGCCCTTCATTTAAATCTTATATTTCATCTCATTCAAAATCGATTAGTTTTTATAAAAAAGCTAAGAACGCGGGAATAGGAAAAACATGGGATTATAGTGGAATGTCGTCTTGAATCCTACAGGATTGTACAAGTGTTTGATTGTGCATAGAAAAAATGCAGAATTCTTTCAAAGAGGTTTGAGTGGATGGGATGTTTCCTATGAAATCTAGTGCAAATGAATCATATGGAAAAATTCCTATGGTTTATGATCTTACGAATCAAACAACCAAGATAGGAAAAATTCCTAATGATTAGAATCCTCCAAAATTCCTTTGAGAATCCTTTGAATCAAAGAAGCCCTTAATCTATTTTATGATTCATGGAATTCTGCGTTGTAAAGCATAAAGTAAAAACAAATAATGGCAATTCAACTAGAACAAAAGTTTGGGCAGTTATGATACCGAAGATTCTAGAACAAAAGAGAACCACTGTTGTTTTGAGGTTTGTGCATTATGCTTAAGTTCAACCATGGAGTCTGCTAGATTGTACATGTGGCAAAATCCGGTGGGGGCTAGAAGATGGTGCGAGGGGCCAAGTGGAGGGAGACTATGAAGGAATGCACAAGTGCGAGATCGATATTTAGAGAGAGGGGGCGAACACGCGCGCTGTTGCGCGCAGTGGCGGAGCAATGAAAAATAAATGAGCTACGGGGCCAAGAATTGCTAATCCTTTACAAGGAGGGTCAATTCATGAACTTAAACCATTTTTAGCAGCAATTGTCTAATGATCACATTCATATTACCCTTGATATATAGTGATGTTAGGGGGGAGGGGGCAGGGCCCTTACTGCCCATGTCTTCGCCATTGTGCACGCGCCTAAGAGATGAAGCGAAAGGCATGGATGATGAGAGGGGGACGTTGGATATATAATTAATGTGGGTGTATTAGCTATATATGTTAATCCTATATAGAGAGGTATAGATTGATCGATGTGGTCGTGGGAAAGAGGGTGAGACCTCACTGGATATATCGATTGATTGGTTTGTGTGGAAAACTATGAAAGACCTAGCTATATACACACATACATAGAGGAACATCGATCATTGCGCATGCACACGTGAGAGATAAAGAATGCCTGATATGATGGAGAGGGGGATGTGTGTGGGTGTGTGCCTTCATGGGAGACTGACCTGAAGAAAAAGATTGCATGCGTGCGATGGATAATGCCGACTGGTAGTGTGTGTGCATGCATGCACGAGAGAAAGTTAGTGGTACAATTATAAAGAGAAGACTACTGTGTGAGTGTAAAAGAATAGGTGAGGTCATAATCAATGTAAAGTTGAATTCAAATATTTGAATAAGAGATCCTAATGTTTGAAACCCATGCATGCATGAATATAACGGAGATCTGCGCGGTGTGGTTTGGAAACGAGCATGTTGTAATGTATGCACATTGAACAAGGTCAGACTGATTTGAATTTGAGATACCGATGGCAGACATCATTTGGCCACGTCGCATCCGTGCATGGACGCACTATTCTTATTGGAGATGATGGGCGGCTTTCGCATCACATATCTATATCTATACCCCTATATATATTATTTTTTATATTTTTTTATATTGTGTGCGGGTAACTTTAACTTTGAAAGATGCTCGTTGGATGAGGCGAATCCGATGGTCCAAAGATGGCAAATTTGAGCACCACTGGCCGTTGGATATCATCTAGATTCCACCAGATTTCGCCACATGTATAATCTAGAAGACTCCATGGTTGAACTTAAGCATAATGCACAAACATCAAAACACAAGCACTTCTTATTTGTTCTAGAATCTTCCGTATCAGGATTGCCCAAATGTTTTTCTACATGATTTGCCATTATTTGTTTTTACTTTATGTCTTACAATGCACAATTCCATGAATCTTAAAATAGATTACCTTTCTTATAAGAACTAGATGATTTTGATTGAAATGAACTATAAGAATGAAACGAACATCTACATCATGCATATATGACTCAAAGCTTGCATGCTATAATGTGGTATTTATTCATAATTTGGTTGCCAAATCTCATGCGTGCAATGCACGTGTACCTTACTCTAGTCCAAATGGTGTTTATGTGTGTGTTGTGCATGTTGAGGTGCAAATTGTCTTTTTTGGGGTACATGTTAAGCTTGTTCTTCCAAAATTTCAAGCCACGCCTTGTTATGCTGAAAATTCAAGCTAGCGTCTCTGTCTATCGTGCTGCGAAACTCCCGCCTCTTCAACCAGCGCCTTGTTAGCCCGAAATATTTGAGATATATCTTTGTCTCGTTGTGCTCCGACAACTCCCTCCATCTCAACCCGCGCCTTGCTATTCCGAAATTACAACGCACGCGAAAACTCCCACCTCCTGTGAAATCCCGACACGTGAAATGCACGTGGTACCCCTGAACCGAAAGAACCGCCTCAAATCAGTGGGTGTACTTTCGTAACTTACCCCACCTTTCGGACTAGCGCGTCTCTAAGACAAGGTTCCCCACTGCCATCCCATCCGCCCACCCATTCATACACCGAGGCCGCGAAAACCCGCGACGAAACCCCACACCCTGCTCCGTCCGCCACCCAGCCGGAGCCTGTTCCCCGACGACGTCGTCCACAGCAACACCTCGATGTCCCTCATCCACTGTACTGGATGAGGATCCGTCATCGATCTCATCGTCCCACTGGTTCAGCCACCCCGTCCTCTACCTCCAAGGAGCTGCCCCGACGTTCCCCTCATCTTTCGCACCACCTCCATTCCTACACCGCCGTATTCACCTGCACCACCAGAAGAGCATCATCATCACCGTTTCCTCGGATGAAGCTGCGGCCTAATCGGCGCCACCAAAGAGGTTGTACACTAATCGCTGCATTTTCTTCTTGATTCGATCTCACGGTGCTGCCGGCGCTCGGTCCCGAGCCGAGACGGCGCGGCTCCATCCACGGCTGCTTCACCGGCCACTTCCTCCACGGCGTCACTCCCTCGGCGGTGACGTCCACATCAGTAGGAGCTGCTGCTGCTTTAGCTCTTGCTCGCGCTGCTGCTCTGCTCTTGCTCTCAGTCCCTTGTCTGGTCTGCTCTTGCTATTGCTCTTGCTCGCGCTGATGCTCTCGCTCTTGCTCTTGCTTGCGATACTGC